>NW_026000250.1:686515-699170 GCF_001458135.2 Marmota marmota marmota
ATATATATATATATATATGAATATATGAAAGTATGTCAGATTCATTCAATTGTCTTTCCTTTTCTTATATCCTCTCTCTTCCCTTCATTCCCATTTGTCTAACATACTGAACTTCTATTTGTCCCATCTCTCCCCTGTTGTTGTGTGTTAGCATCCATATATCAGAGTGACCATTTGACCTTTGATTTTGTGGATTGGCTTATTTCACTTAACATGGTACTCTCCAGATCCTTCCATTTATTGACAAATGTCATTCAATCATTCTTCTTTATGGCTGAGTAATATTACATTGTGTATAGTTGCTACATTTTTTAACCCATTCATCTGTTGCAGGGCACCTAGGGTTGGCTCCATAGCTTAACTATTGTGAATTGTGTTGTTATAAATATTGACGTGGCTATGTCACTATAGTATGCTAATTTTAAAACCTTTAGATATATACTGAGGAGTGGTATAACTGAATCAAATGGTGACTCCATTTCTAGTTTTTTGAGGAATCTTTATACTGTTTTCCAGAGTGGTTGCACCAATTTGTGGTCCCATCAAAAATGTATGAGTTTATCCTTTTCCCTACATCCTTGACAATATTTACTGTTACTTGTATTCTTGAAAATTGCCATTCTGACTGGCATGATGTGAAATCTCAGTTTAGTTTTAATTTGTATTTTCTCTAATTGCTAGAGATGTTGGACATTTTTTCCAGTATTTGTTGACCATTCATATTTTTTTCTTTTGAGAAGTGCCTATTCACTTCCTTATCCCCATGATAGGGTAATTTATTTATTTTTGTTGTTGTTAAGCTTTTTGAGTTCTTTTTTATATTCTTGAACTTAACACCTTATCTGTAGTGCAGGTGACAAAGATTTTCTCCCATTCTGTAGGCTCTCTCTTCATGCTCTCAATTGTTTCCTTTGATGTGAAGAAATCTTTTATTTTGATCCTATTCCATTTATTGATTTTTTTTTTTTTGTACTGAGGATTGAACTCAGGGGCATTCAACACTGAGCCACATCTCAAAAAATATTTTGTATTTTATTTACAGACAAGGTCTCACTGAGTGCCTTAGTGCCTCGCCATTGCTGAGGCTGGCTTTAAACTCACAATTCTCCATTTATTGATTTTTTAATTTTACTTCTTGCACTTTGGGGATTCTTATTGAAGAATTATGTTCCTAAACTGACATATTACAGTATTGGGCCTACATTTCCTTAAGTTTCTGGTATAATATTTAGGTCTAAATCAAACATTTTTGAAAAAGAAAAACAGCAGAGAAAATATGCATGACAACCTAATAAAATGTATTAAAATTCTATAATAACTATGGCATTTTGGAACTTGCAGTGAAACTAGACAAATAAAAAAATATTTGAGTAGGCACAATTTTATCTTCATATATGAATAATACATTGAAACCTCATATAAATCGATAAATGAAAGCTGAAGACACCTCTAAAACATTAGCCATACAAACAGATATGAATATATGAAAAATTTTAACTGTAATAAGAATAATGAAAATTAATACAATATATTCTTGGGCCGGGGCTGTGGCTCAGTGGTAGAGTGCTTGCCTAGCATGTGCGAAGCCCTGGGTTTGATTCTCAGCACCACATAAATAAATAAATAAATAAATAAATAAATAAATAAATAAAATTAAATAAAGGTTAAAAAAAAGAAAATTAAACCAATATATTCCATTCATTAAATTATCAAGAATTTTTATATTTATATTATGATAAAATATAACAAAAATATACCATCTTAATAATTTTAAAGAGTTTATTGCAATGACATTAATATGTTTACAATATTGTGTAGTCATCACCACTAACCATTTCCAGAACATTTTCATTATCCCAAATTAAAATTCTATACCTACCCTTTCGTTTCTCCACCCAATCCTTGGTAACTTCTATTTTACATTCTGTCTCTCTATCTCTCTTTCTCTGAAGTGTCTATTGTAGGTGACATACATATATAGGTATATGTATGTAGGTGACATAATTTTTTCAGGGTACATTCAAATTGCAGTATGATTAGAATTTACTTACTTTCCAGAACTCAGTAGTTGCTTACTATATATAAATACCACATTTATTTATCCATTTATCTGTCCATGGAAATTTGGGTTGTTTTAATTTTTTAACTACTAGGAGTAATGCTGCTATGAAAACTGTTGTGTTTTCACAATATATTTAACTCCTTGTTTTTAAACAAGGAGTTAAATTTTTGAAGTGTTATCCCACTGTGTATTTAATTTGTACTTCCTAATGACTTATAATGCCAAATAACATTTCATGTTCTTAATGGTTATTTATATATTATACTGGAAAAATGCCCCTTCAGGTCTTTTTCAAGTTTTGAATTGGTTTGTTTTATTTTATCATGGAATATAAAAATCCACATATATTTTGCATATTAATATCATCATATGTTTAATTTTAAAGTATTATATGACATTCTCTGAGCTATTGTTTTCTCTCCTGATAATGTATTTTGTTGCTCCAAGGTTTTTAATTTTGAAAGCAAGTTTGTATATTTCATATTTGTTCCCTGTATTTTGATATCATATCCAAGAAATCACCAAATTAAATACTATGAAAATATTTCTCTATGATTTATTCTAAGTTTTATATTCTTAGCTCTTATGTTTAGGTCTTTGGTCCATTTTGTAATCCATTTTATATATGTTATAAGGTAAGGGATCAATTTCATTCCTGTTGGGTGTATATCCAGCTTCCCTAGCCCAGTTTTTGAAAAGATATCCCCTTCCCTGTTCAATGCTTTGGCAACCATGAAAAAAATCAATTGACTGTGTGTATGAGGGTTTATTTCCATAATACAAAATAGTTTAGGGATGGAGCTCAGTTATCAAGTATTGATTATTTTAGTATTGATTAAGAAGTGGAATTACTTATCATACAGTAATTCTGAGTTTCAGTTTTTGCCCCTGAGTTTGATCGCTGGTATCAAGAAAAAAAAAAGTTTATTTCTATGCTATTGTCCTATATGCCTATTTTTATTACAGGACTACATTATTTGAATTGTTATAGTTCTAGTAAGCTTTATAATTAGTAAGTGGAAATCCTCTATCATCGTTCTCCTTTTTCAAGATTGTTTTGGCACTTTGGGGGTCCCATGACATTCTATATGAAACTATCAGTTTTTTCTTATTTCTTAAAAAATGTCATTGGAAATGTGATAGGGTTTACCTTTAGTATGTAAATTGCTTTAGATATTATTATTTTGTTTACTTAATTTACTTTTTGGTAATTCTGTGATAGTGTATACAAATACAACTGATTTTTGCATGTTCATTTTTCTATCCAGCAGCTTTACTAAATTTATTTATTAGTTTTATATCATTTTTAAAAAATATTTATTTTTTTAGGTGTTGATGGACACAACACAATGCCTTTATTTTTATGTGGTGCTGAGAATCGAACCCCAGTCCCACCTGTCTTAGGTGAGTGCTCTACTGCTGAGCCAAAATCCCAACCCCTAGTTTTATATCATTTTACTATAGAATCTTTGTTTTTCACATTAAAGATTATGCCATCTGAAAACAGATAATTTTATTTCTTCCTTCCTAATTTGGGTGTATTTGTTTATTTATCTTCTCTTATTGATCTGGCTATAACTGCCAATGCTATGCTAATTAGAATTTGTAAAGCAGGTATTCTTGTCTTCTTCATGATTTTATGGGAAAAATATTTCAGGCTTCTACCTTTGAGTATAATGGCAGCTATAGGTTTATTACATATGATCTTTACTAAGATGATATTTCTTTTAATCCAGTATTTTGAACAAAAAAGGGTAGTGCATTTTCTCAAACCTTTCAGCCACAATTGAGATGATCATGTATTTTGTTCCTTTATTCTGTTAATATAATGTATTACAATGATTGATTTTCATGTATGAAATAATATTTTCAATCTAGAAATATTTCACACTTGGCCATGATGTCCTTTTATTTTATTTCCAAATTTCACTAGTGTATTGCTGATGATTTTTGCATTAATATTCATAAGATATACAGTCTTGTAGTTTTCTTTTAGTTTCTTTTTCTGACTTTGGTATCAGCTTATATTGGCTTCAAAGGATGAGAAAGACACATTGCTTCCTCTTCAGTTTGAGGTTGGTCGTTAATTCTTTTTAAAGTGTTTTGCAGAACCTACCAGAGAAGCCATCTAGTTTATTCAGATTTTCAATTTTAATGATTGAATTTTAGTAAACTGCATTTCAAAGAACATCTGTATTTGATTTAAGCTATTCTATTTGTTGGTGTATGAATATCATAGTTCTTTATTAATCCTTATTTCGTATCTTCACTAGTTTTCATATTAGTAATTTAAGCTTTTTTCTGTTTTTAAGTTTTAGAATTTTTAACTGATATATTAAAATATAAAAATACATGTTAATGGGATTTCATATAATCTTTCGATATATGAGTACATTGCATTATTCTTAAATCCAGTTAAACACATCTATCTCTTCAAACATTTATCATTTTTTAAGGTGAAAACTTATCAAATCCCTTATAGTTTTTTTTTGTAATGAACATTATTGTTATCTATAGACATCCTACTGTGTAGTAGCACAGCAGATAAGTTTTTTTCTTAATGAATCCAGCTAAAGGTTTATGAATTTCATGGATGTATTTCAGGAATCAATTTAGTTTTGTTAAAATTTTCTATTATGTGTACTCAATTTTGTCTATCTCCATCTGATCTTTAATATTTCCTATCGCCTACTTGCCTTCTGTTTAGTTGGCTCTTTCTTTGACATATAAATGTAGGTTATTAATTATTGAGATCTTTCTTCTATTTTAATATATGCATTTACAATTCTCAATTTCTGTATTTTTAAATATTGTTTAAAGTTGTAGATGGATAGAGTATATTTATTCATTTTTATGTGATGCTGATGATCGAACTCAGTGCCTCAGGTGTGTGAGGCAAGTGGTCTACTACTGAGTTATCACCCCAGCCCCAAATTTCTGTCTTAACATTGTTTTTACTCTATCCCTTAAATTAGGTATATTTTGTTTCATTATAATATATCTGATGGTGTTTTCTAATCCTAATTATGATCTCTTCTTTGATTCAGTGATTTTTTTTAAAGTGTTGTTTAATTTCTGCATGCTTGTGATTTTTGCAGTTTTCTAGCTATTACTGATTCCTAGTTTCATTCCACTGTGATCATAAAATATCCTTTGCATGATGTCAATCTTTGTAAAATTATTAAATTTTTTTTTGGTCAAATATATGATCTATTCTAGAGAAATTTATATGCACTTGATAAAAGTAAATATTCTGTAGTTGGATGGACTGTTCTTGGTATGTCTTTTGGATCTAGTTGGTCTCTAGTGTTGTGTAAGTTCTTTATTTCCTTATTGATCTTGTGACCAATTACTCTATCCTTATTTGAAAGTGTGTATTAAAATCTCTAATTTTTACTGTAGAACTATTTATTTTTAACTTCAGTTATGCCAGTATTTGCTTAGTATATTTGGCAGGTTATTTTTTTTGGTATATATGCTTATAATCATTATATAATCTTGCTCAATTGATCATTATATTAATATATAATGCCTTTCTTTATCTCTGATGAGAATTTAAGAATTGAAGTCTATTTTTGTATCAGTCATTTTTCATTAATATAATGAAACACATGAGACTGGTAACATAAAGAGAAGAGGTTTATTTAGCTGACAGTTTTGACAGCCGACATTCAAACAATATGGTGCAAGCTCTAGCAAGGGTTTCTCTGACTTCATCACTCTTGTTGGATAGCATCATAATCGAAATCCATCTGAGAGGGAGAGATTACATTGCAAGTTAGAGCACCAGAGTGACTGGTTACTGGTCAGCTAGTTCTTTTTTAATAATCCTGTTGAGGAAACTATCTCTGAGTCCCATGAGATCCTCCTTAATCTCTCCTTAGAGCAGCAACTTTAGGAAGATCTAACAATGTCCTGCTAGGACTCACCTCATGAAGTTCCCACCACCTGTTAGCATTGCCACACTTGGTATGAAGATTTTAATACATGAACCCTTGGAGAACGAACTATGCCCAAATGCTAGCAATCTGATTTAAGTATACTTACCTTTCTGTTTAATTTTGGTTACTACTCACATGAATAGCATTTTCTACCACTTTCAACTTATTTTCATCTTTATATCTAATGTGAGTCTCTTAGAGGCAGCAAGAGACTGCCTTTAAAAAATTCTCCCCACTTACCCATTTTGAAGGAAGAAGGTAATTCACTTACACTTAAAATAGCCACTCAAAAGGAAGAACTTTGGCCATTTTTGTATTGTTGCTTAATTCTTTATAGTTTACAGGCTTTTGGTTTCTAATTATTCCAATTATTGTCTTCTTTTGTTTTAATGATCGTTTTGGGGAAGCATTTTGATTCCTTTCTCATTTACTCTTGTGTTTATACTATGTATATATTCTTTGTGCTTACCATGAGCATTTTATATAACATCTTCACATTATAACTACACCATTTGAATTTTAATCAACTTAACTTTAATTGCATAAAAATTCTACTCATAAAGTTTTACCCCCGCTTATGGTGTGGATATCACAAATAACATCTTTTGCTCCACCGACAATAATTTCTATTGTCCTATCATTAAATCTACTTGTTCTTTTTTGATAAAATAAACTTTTGAACTACTCTATTGAATTTCTCATTTCAGTTATAATTTTGAGTTCCAGAATTTCTTATTCTTATGATTTTTTTATATTCTAATTGTATTTACAAATTGTGTTCCTAATTTTCTTCAACATTGTTCTTGTTTTTATTTAGCTCTTTTAGCACATTAAGGCAGTTGTTTTAAACTCTTAACTACTAAATCCTGTATCTGCACTGATTCATTCAGTTTGTATCAATTTACTTTGTTCTCTTGAATAAACCAGTTTTTTTGTTTCTTTGTATGACTTGTGATTTCTTGTTGAAAATTGGTTATTGTGGTAACTGTAGGAATCAGATTCTCTTCTTTCTCCAGTTTTTTCTGTTTTTGTTTTGTTTGATTTAATCATCAAGGACTGCAGGGGTACATTAATTTCAAGACTTTTCCAAAACTGTTATTGCAAAGACTATTTTGTGCCATGTATACTTCCTGAAGTTCTATTCTTTAGATCATATCAGCTGATGCTTTGCCAGGAAGTGAAATAGAGAAACACTTGTTTCTTACCTCAATAAGAATAAGAGTGCAAAAACCCTCCTCAGTCTTACAGATACCTCTGGGATAGGAAAGTCTTTTACTAATTACTTATACTTCCTCTAAGTCAAAGATCAATGGAAAGTGAAAGCATGAGGTCTCTTTAAAACTGTGAATGTTTGTCTTAACTGTTCATGTGTGTGGCTTTCAAAATTCCACTATAAAATGGCTGCTTTTGACTGTCCTAATCTCAGATATTCTCACCGCATCTTCTCCTTCATTCCTGAGATGTTCTAGTGTATGTCTTCACCCAGAATCTTCTTCCCAAATCATTTGTGTGTATAGAAATCTTGTAGTTTTTATGAGCAATGCTTGCCACATATTTAAAGTTGTCATTCTAAGATATATTTGACAGAGATGAATGATTCAGGCCTTCTTCTGTCTCCAGCCAGGTAAGAACAGATTATATAATAATTTGCAAATAAAATATGACTGCCCCCTACCAGTTTAAAGAGTACATCTGGAGATTGAGGTGCTACTGCTCAAGACCAAAAGACTATCTTAGGTACAACATAATAGAAGTGGATTAAGGATGAGTTAAAATGTCACAAATATTTCTAATCCTTTTGAACCTGACTACTATTTGATTGGGTGTTTACTTAATTGCTCTAAAATTTTGATTATGTTCTAGAACTCTTCCAAAGTGGCTTTTTCAGATAGCTTTTTTATGTTTCTGTATAAGAACAAGGGCTTGGAGTTGCCTATTCTGCCATTTTGTTACCCTCAGTTTCCTCATTTTTTTTTTAAGAGAGAGAGAGAAAAAAAAATTAATATTTATTTTTTAGTTTTTGGTGGACACAACATCTTTATTTTATTTTTTTAATGTGATGCTGAGGATCGAACCCAGCGCCCCGCGCATGCCATGTGAGCACCTTACTGCTTGAGCTACATCCTCAGCCCCTCCTCATGCTTTTTACAAGTGTGAATGTTCAATATTGACTAGGTCTCAGTAACAATCAGGCATTGATAAACTGTTGTTGGAAATGTGAATTTATGTAACATTTTGGAAGAAAAATTGGAAATATATATTGATTATAAGTAGTTATACCCCTTTACTCAGCAAGTACTCTTCTAGATATTTGAAGGATTTTTGGTATGATAATTTTTAAAGTGTAAATATACATATAAAACTATGTCTTTATTATATCAAATATAAATATATTTATTATCTCTAAATATATCTACGTCTATCTCTCTATATTATCTCTATATCATCCTTTTTTGGTTGAGGGCAAAGGGATCTAAAAGCTGATACAGGTTTGAAACTTGAAAAGCATGGTGACTCAGATTCAGCTTAGGTGGATTTCACTTTAATTTTCTGTTGATATTGTTAGCATATAAAGAATACAATAAGTGAGGGACACAAATGTAAGAGTGTAGAATGATTCTTGGTGTCTCCCCAGCTATTCATGAAATCGTGGATAAATTCTAAGATAAAGAAAAATGCAAGATCTCACTATTTTATAAGAGTAAACAGAAAGTAGAACATATCTAAAAATGTATTTTTCCCAAATAAGACAAATGATCCCTGCACTCACAATTTTACAAATATCTGTTAATTCTTACTTATTGCATCCTTATATGTATTCCAGGTGTGGCTATGACCTAGCACAACTGCTCCATATTCAGAAAAAGTAGCATTAGGAAAATAATTTTTCTTTCCATGTTATATATAGTTATTTCACATTATAGTGAGACACATGTCCCAGTACTATAATATTTTACCCCAAGAGAATGAACAATCACCTCACTCAGTATTTCACCTTAGTATAGAGAATTTGTAGGTATTATGACCTAGATAATATTATAACCTCAAGACATTGAATGAAAGTGTGGTCTTTTTAAGTTGAATTGCATATATTTTTTTATGCAAAAGGAAAATCAAAATGTCTATAATTTCACTTGTTTTGTTCTTTCCCTTAGACCCGTCAATGGTTTTCACTGTCTAATACAAAATCTCACCAGAAGCTTCATGAATAACAGATAATGTAATACAATCATTGTATTTTTCTTTTACAATATCTTTTGAATGGAAAAATAAATAAGATGTCAGAAGTATATTTTATAGTTCACTTTCCTAAAAATAATTTGGTCTTTCAACTCCTGGTTTTCAAGAAAAGAAATATTTGATAAATTCCTATAAATTTTCTAGCAATTTCTAGTGATAGAAAGAGATTAAATTGGTTTTGCAAAAGATAATTTCATTGTATATGGGTCCAATAAAATATATGCAGCCTAATGATATTGCAACAAATTATGTATTGTAAATATGTCATTTTTTTTAAATTGAGTATAAAAATTAAATTTTGGTAATATGAACAGTTGTCAACATACCGAATCTCCATATTTTGTTATATATTTGAAGACTGAATTTTTATATAAGGATGAAAATTGAAGATCAAAATCATTTTTTATTTATCTCATATTCATTGAATCCCACTGAGAATATCAAAAAGACCAAAAAATAGTGAAGAAAACTTTTTTTTTATTTTTCTTCTATGAAATACATGTCAGCATGCTCAAAATTCTCTTAACAAAACTAAAAGTTACTGAGCTTTGGATGGAAAGGAGGATGGTCATGTAGTGATCTAGAAGAACTCAAGAAAGAAAAGGAAGAGAAAAATAAAATATGTTACATCAGAGCTAAGGCAGTAAGCACATTTCCCTTAAAATAAATGTCAGTAACCTTAAGAGTTTTACCAATGAACCTTGATTAGGGTGGCAAGACCTATTACTTTACCCCAGTTTCCTTAATCCTGCAAATTGAGACCAGGAATGCCCTCACAGCAGGAGATTTAAGGAAGTGTGGAGACACAGAGAGTGATCATAGTCTTACTTTGGAGTTACTATTTTCCTCATTCCCTTCATATTCCCCAGACTATTTTCAAAAAAAATGCTGTAACATAAGTTCATGAAATTTAGACATGTGAAAATTGAAATTCATTTGGAGAAAAAGATGTTTGTGATTAGATAAATATTCATTGCTATGAAATAATCATTGGAGATCTAGTATATTCATAATTAGTTTTCCTAAAAAGAGTGTGTGCTGGGAGCCATTAGCCAAGTAGGTATGACAATTTCCTTGCCAGCGTACCCCATGTTGCTTAGTGGAAGGACTCGTGGAAATAGGACATTTTGCAGTGACATTGCATGTAGGTGACCTTGCTCAAGGACCAGGGCGGATCCCGGTTTAGGGTGTTCCCGGTTTAGGTTCCAGTTTTAAGGTTTAAGGTTATTCCTGCTGGGAATAGGGCGTATCCTGCTGCCTGAGTTCCCCTTGAGTTCTCACGGGATTCAGACAGTATTTTTTGGGAGATAGAAGCCCAGTGGATGTGGATTTGGGCAGAGAACATGGATTTCCCCAGAACGTGATTGTAGACGGCTGGTGTGAGTTCGGGAATAAAGAGTTGCTGTTTGAATCTACAAGCTGTGTGGTGGCTCGTGATTTTGTGCCCAGCCAGACTGTGGCAAGTATGGAATATGTGGAACAGACAAGCTGTTCTATGATATACCAGACTATAATTATTCCAAATTTGAGATTTCAAATCTATAGATCAAAGGTTGCATAAATTGTTGATTGCTATATAAAAGATAAATATAAAACCTCAATGACTTACAAAAAATAGTATTCATTGTTCATGTATCTGAAGAGAACTAAACATTTCTTCTGATAATTAATTGAGTTCTCTCAGATATCTGTGGTTTGGTCAGTTCTTGGTTGTTCTAGGCTACTCATAACTGTGATAACTGTAACTCTATATCTCTCATCTTTCTGCAAATTATGGTTTTTTTAATATTTATTTTTTAGTTGTAGTTGGACACAATACCTTTATTTTATTTATTTATTTATTTATTTTTGTGTTTGTGTGTGGTGCTGAGGATAAAACCGAGGGCCTTACATGTGCTAGACAAGTGCTCTACCACTGAGCCACAACCCCAGCCCATCTTTCTGGAAATTATTTTGAGCATGTTTTCATAGGTATGGTGGAGGTGCAAGACAGAAAAATTCCAAAGTGCAAATACATTTCAAGTTTCTGCATTATCTCAGCTAACATTCCTTTGGCCAAAGTAAGTCACACTTATGACCAAGGTCAAAGGGTTGGACAAATCAACCTGTTCACATAGGAGACTGCTTTTAAAGCTACACGGAAAAGGGTTTGATTATAAGAACGGATGCATAACTGGTATCATTACTAAATTCTGCCACATGCCATCTCTAAGGAAAAAATGGACATATTCCAACATCAAAAAATTTCTAAGCAACATTATGGAATATCAAATGTAAAGAAAAAAATATTTTAATGGCATCCAGATAAGATAATCAGGACACTTAACAAGGATTTTTGTATACTAAAAACTATAAACTTCCAGGGCAGTATTTACACATTTAATTTTAAAATTTTAATTGAAATATTGATAAAAGTTAAAGGGAAATTAATTTTAATAATATTTTTTGAAAGCCAATATGAAAATAATATTACCCAACAGGAAATCAACACAAAGATTATTGATGTGACATTTTGCACACTGAGTCATTTAAATCTGAGTATTTCATACTTATAGCACATATCTCGATTGGGACTAACTATATTTCAACTGCTCAGTAGCAACAAGTGTTTAGTTGCTAATGTAATGAAAGAAGACGTTCTCAAGCACATAAGTATACAGAGAATTTAAATTCTCCATGAACTCTTAAAAAAGACAAAACATTCATTTTACTTGATGATGAAATCTAGTCAAGCAAGGAATTAATCTAAATTGGGAATCCAGAAATGGAAAAACCAGGATAAAATTATGAATGACATCATCTAATTATTTTCATTTTTAATGCTGTAAAACAACTGCAGGGATAATGATTTCTGAAATTGTTATACAAATTGTACAGTCATTTTAATATTATCAATGTTTAATGCTAATTAAACCCAGGAGTTGAGGGGTAGGTGTTGCGTTGTTGCGTGCGACTTCTTGCCCGCAAGAAAGATGCAACCCAAGAATCTTCTTTCAGCAACTTTTTTATTCAGGCCCCTGATAGTTCTTCTTCTCCTGATAGTTCTTCTCTTCCCTCGGATGCCCCTCCCAGCCTTAATAAAGCATCTCAAGCCCCAATGCAAAGCAGCCACGTGGAGCTTTCTCATAGAGTGATGAAAAGTCATGCGCCAACTCTCCCAAACAAGGAGTTGTTTGTCACAGACCACAGCGGAGCCAGCGCCATCGTGTAATGGTGACCATAATTTGCATAAACGGCAGAAGCGGCTCACCACAGTTCCCCCTTTCTGTTTTCTTAAAACAATACAGGCGAGAGTAGAGGTCCTATCCCACTGTGCAGAAGTGGCTGCATAGTATGGCTCAGTCTTAAGGAGGGCCCTTCCCCAGATCCGAGACCATATCAGCCGACGCCTTTTTTCGTGGGGCGGGGAGTG
>NW_026000250.1:700294-722353 GCF_001458135.2 Marmota marmota marmota
CGAAAGTACACAATGCAGCTGCTGCCCCGCTTTGGTCGCGGATCCCACTTACTTGGGACGATTTCCCGCTTTGATTGCGGGTCCCACTTACCTGGGACTACGGTGCACCCCCCTGACTGCTGAAAGTTCTGAGTTCCCGGGTTTCGGCACCACTTGTTGCGTTGTTGCGCGCGACTTCTTGCCCGCAAGAAAGACGCAACCCAAGAATCTTCTTTCAGCAACTTTTTTTATTCAGGCCCCTGATAGTTCTTCTTCTCCTGATAGTTCTTCTCTTCCCTCGGATGCCCCTCCCAGCCTTAATAAAGCATCTCAAGCCCCAATGCAAAGCAGCCACGTGGAGCTTTCTCATAGAGTGATGAAAAGTCATGCGCCAACTCTCCCAAACAAGGAGTTGTTTGTCACAGACCACAGCGGAGCCAGCGCCATCGTGTAATGGTGACCATAATTTGCATAAATGGCAGAAGCGGCTCACCACAGGTAGGTACATTGGGAGGAAATGTGGGCTACTTTTTTCATCTTTCCTAGCAAAAAACTAATATAGAATATGCCTTATAAAGATGTTTTTATGTAATATTTTTGAGAGAACTTGACAGTAGTGATCTCAGGCAACCCATACAACAATGCTGAGAGACAAGTATTACTTCATGTTATTACTCATGTGGAATATAATAAAGACATTAATTTCATAGAAGGTAGAGAGTACAATAGTGGTACCTACAGGATAGGAAGGGTTGGAGGGAAAGGAGATAGATTGGAAAATGTATACTGAAATGTAGTTAGAGAGCAGGAATAAGTTCTGATGTTCAACAGTACATTAGGGTGATTATAATGTCTAATAAGTTATATGTATTTTGTAAAGAACTAGATGGGAGAAATCTGAAATTTACTATCACAAAGAAATGATAAATGATTAAGGTGATGAAAATTCAAACTAACTTGATTTAATCATTATACATTGTATATATCTTTTAAAATATCACACTTTATAAATATGTACAGTTTAAAATAATACAAAATAAATGAAAAGATAGTACAAAATCACCTTCAAAAGGGGATTTTACAACTTAATTACGTTTGCATCAATATTTAAATTGTTTTCATCAATTTTTATATTTTTTCCTTTAAATACTCAAAGAATTGAGTTAAAATCTGTCCAGTAAACTTGAATATCTGCTAAGCCTTGAATTTTATTTTTTTAATTACTTTTTAATTTATATATGATAGTGGAATGCATTACAATTCTATTACATATATAGAGCACAATTTTTCATATCTCTGGTTGTATATAAAGTATATTCACACCAACTGGTGTCTTCATACATGTACTTTGGATAATAATGTCCATCATATTCCACCATCATTTCTAACCCTCCCATCCCTCTGCCCTATCTAGAGTTTGTCTATTCCTCCCATGCTCCCCCTTTCTACCCTACTATAAATCAGCCTGCTTATATCAGAGAAAACATTCGGCATTTGGTTTTGGGGGATTGGTTAACTTTACTTAGAATTATCTTCTCTAACTCCATCCATTTACCTGAAAATGCCATGATTTTATTCTCTTTTTTTGCTGAGTAAAATTCCATTTTGTATGTATGACACATTTTCTTATCCATTCATCTATTGAAGGACATCTAGGTTGGTTCCACAGGTTAGCTATTGTGAATTGTGCTGCTATAAACATTGATTTGGCTGTGTCCCTGTAGTATGCTGTTTTTGGTCTTGAGTTTTCTTACATTTGTCCTACACATATTTATTGGGAACTTACTTTGGAGCAGGTTTTGTTCCTTGACACTTAGAAGATAACAGTCGATAAAAGAAGAAAAATCTCTGTCTTCGAGCAATTTAATTCTAAATGTTCTCATTATGTATATAAATTTAGAAAGATTTTATCTTAAAGCTGCAAGTATACATCAATTACTCAAGTACATATTTTAATTTTGAATTGCAAATTGACAAGTGTCTCCAATAGGTAAAAATTCCCTTAAAATTTTAATACATAAAATATCAAAATATAAACATGTTTATTAACACAAATATTTAATATTGTGATTTTGATTTTATTAAACATTTCTCTACTGCATTTTAAATCTCCAGATTTAAAATATGATAAATTTTAATCCTTATTTTGAGAAGTAACTTCACAGGTAATAGTGGTTCATTTTATGTGTCCTCTTGGCTAAACTGTGGTTTTTGGTCAAATACAAGTATAGATTATGCTGTGAAGTTATTTTTCTTACGTTTGATTAACATTTAAATAATATAGGCCTCATCTTATCAGCTAAAACTCCTTAATAGCAAAAACTGATTTTTCCCAGCAAAGCATCCATCCTATCTCAAGATTCTAATGTAGTTACCATGCTTTATGATCTGCCAAGAAGATTTTAGTCTCAAGATTAGATTTATTTCTCAGTGTAATAAGCAGGCATTTGAAATTCTTGATGGCCAATCAAGAAATGGTGACTCTGTTTATATTGGTGATGCTTATGAGAATCATTGCACCCTATTTACACCTATACAAAGTCTACATATTTGAAGAAGGATTTAGACACAGGGATCATGTCCTCTAGATTAATATATTACCTAATTCTTTTGTTCACTCACAGAAGTCCGGTATCTGAACTCAGATAGCTGCATTATTTCCTTGTATTTAAGTCTTTATTAAGATATTTAAATGTCTCCCTACTTTATTAATGCTAAAACTCTTAAACCTTAGGAAATCCTGCATTCTTTTGATATTACCTTTCTTATTGAGCTTTACTTCTTCTAAATATTAAATATATCTGACTGGATCTTAATATTTCTGTCGGCTTTATGTGATTATGCCTCCCAGTTTATGAGGTTCCTCTATTGATAGAAGCTACTGAAAAAATCTATATGTGACCATGAACACATGTCTATATTTGTATGCATAAAAATTTATGAATGCTATTTCATGTAGTTTAATAATATTGGTGGAATTTTAAAGGCAAAATACCTTCTTATTTTTATTTATTTTTTTTAATATATATTTTTTTAGTTTTAGATGGTCACAATATCTTTATTTTTTATTTTTATGTGGTGTTGTGGATTGAACCCAGAGCCCCGCACATGCCAGGCGAGTGCACTACCACTTGAGCCACATCCCCAGCCCCCTTCTTATTTTTTTATATTATTTAAATATTTAGAAAAGCTTATATAAAATAAATATTTATTTTATAAAAATATTGTAATACATATTATTATAAGGAAAATTAAAATATAGAAACACTTTTATGTGTTTACTATGAATCCCTAATTTAAATATTAGATTTATTTGATATTTCCTGAAAATTATAGTAGTACAAATAGATAGTTACCATTTTAAAAACGTCATATGCTTTATCTAACTTTATACTCAAATCGCTTCTCTTATACATTTTAATAATCTTTAGGTTCTTTCATCATCAGGATGCTGTCCTTCACTTATCCCAGGATACAATAGATCAATGCAAATATTAGCCAGAGACTTCTGTCAAGACACCATAAGTATTTTCACATGAACTAAATTGAATGGGACACAAATCAATAACTTATGTCAAGAAAGCTAGACTCAGTACCTAAAATACAACATATTTCAGAGGAAGCTGACAGGTAAGCAGTGACAGAAAAAACAAACATATTGTTGTGAACAAAATGCATTCAACTTTAATGAAGGTTGTACACTTCTCCACCAGCCCAAATATAATGAATACAATAAGCTTGTGCATTGCCTATCCTCCAGTGTTGCTTATTTTCATATTTATCTGGGAATATAAATACCATATTGTCTTAGAGGTCATGAGTTAAAAGAAATATCAAATTTCAGGTTATAGAATAAACAATATTCTTTAGTTTTATTTCTGCTGCTATCCTACCATTTTGGTTCCCATAATGTTCTTATTGTGTAATCTCAGCGACAACACTGGAGTAGTTTATTCCTAAAAATTTCATTAATTAAGTGTAATTGATGTTCTACTGGTGTTAATCCAATTGTCTGAAAACTGTTGGTGTATCTAAATGAATACCACATTTAAAACTGATCTTGTTCATGATATGTTCTTTTCTTAGATATCATTGCTATTTGATCTGCTTTCATCTAGGATCCTTATGTAGAGCTTATTGAAGCTTTGCTTATATGTAGCTATTCATCCTTTTCTACTTTTATGGTTCCACTTTACTGAATTTCCTTCAACATAAAAAGCCACCAAGTACTCAGCACTACCCTCCAACCCCCCAAAAAGCATCAAGTGTGTCACATTTTTTAAAATTCCTGACATTCAAACTGAGTTTAATTTAGATGAAAAGATAGTTTTTATGTTCTAAACATTATAAGGAGTTGAGGGAAACCACTGGGATTAACATTTGGTTAGGGACTATAGCTTCATATAATAGTTGGAAAATGTGTCAATATTTTGCCATGAAACTTAACATTGGGAAGAGCCATCTTAGACTTAAAAAAAATTCTTAACTACTTTGGTGGGATAATACTTTTGCCACACTAAACAATACATTTCTGACTAATGTTGTGCTTCCTCTTTTAAAAATTAATCAAAAGAGATTTCTCTCTTGTACATCTACTCTGGTTTCTGACAAGAATAATTTATCCCAGATGGATCAAAAAAGGTGTATTAAGAATTGTAAGGCAATGATAATAATAATAATAATACTCATGTAAAAATAAATTAAAAAATAAAATCTTTTTAAATTTTTTTATTTGAGTATTAAATAAAAAAAGAAAATACTTTTAATTAAGGGATTATTTGGAATGTGAGCAGGATGAATGAATAGTATGTCATCTAAAGACTAGTAATAACAGAAAGCCACTATCATGTAGTGACAATAATGTCCTCAAAATCAAATGGAAAATCATGCAAAGCAAGAAGCTCTCCCATTAGGGACTTTAGTGGCAGGGCAGGATATAGCTACTGTTAGGAGACATGGTACCAGAATGAGGGGATATTAATAAGCTTGAGCTGTCATAACAAATTTAATGGCTTAAGCAACAGAAAATCATTTCCCATAGTTCTGGAGGCTAAGGAGTTGAATTTGAAGTGCTGGATGATTTGGTCTCTATAATGGCTTGATTTGCAGATAGCCACCTTTACCTTGTCATTGTCTGTCCTTATAATCTTTCCTTAGTGTGCTCATGCATATGAGGAGAGAGAGAGAGGCCATCAATTCTATCAGATAAGGATAGAACCCTAATGATCTCATTTATACCTGATTAACTTCTAAATGCTTAATCTCTAAATAATATAACATTGGGGTTTAGATCTTTAACATATAAATTTGGGGTAGACACAACTCAGTCCATACTAAGATTGAACCGGAAGATGACCTTTTTTTCACCACTCATTTCTTTTAAATTCCTTCCATTGGCCAAAACTAACCAGAAGTCAGCTAATACTGGATTCTAGATGATGCAGTATGCTGGGTAAAGTCTCTAAGGACCTATAATAGGAAAGAAAGAAAGTGAATTGCAAGAGTGATGGTAAGGCAAATGGGAACAGACGAACACTGCTAATTCATGTGACATAATGCATATGGGAAAGGATAGTATATCATAAGCTTATGTTTTTATGTTACTCTGGGGGACAAAAATGATGGTACATGACAAGCAAAAATAAGACTGAGGCCCTAGACAAGGAGACTGAGTTTGGTGAACTTAGACTGAGAGGATTAAAGTGCCCACGTTACACTCAAACATTGTCCAAGATTTCAGTGGGAACTGAATTAGTTACCATGAGTCTGAATTTAAAGAAAAAAAAGATAGTGCAAGAAAAGAATAAAAATACATAAATTAGCCTCACTTATGAATATGTATATGATAATCCTGAATAAAATATTAGTAAATTGAATCCAGAAGAGGATAATAATAAGACAATGCATTATGACCTAGTGGGATTTATTCTATCAATGTAAGGGTGCTTAATATTATCATTAACATGGTAAATAGTATCGAAATAAAGAACATTTCAAATTTTGCAATAGATACTGAAAAATCATTAACTAAGTTCAAGTGATATTCACAATTTAAAATATCCTTTTCCAGGGCTGGAGTTGTAGCCCAGCAGTAGATCACTCACCTAGTATTTGCAAGGCCCTGGGTTCCATCCTCAGCTCCACATAAACATAAATAAATAAAATGAAGGTATTGTGTGCAACTACAACTAAAAATAAATATTTAAACACAAATCCCTTTCCACAAACTAGGAGTAAAAATTAACGTGTAATTCAAACATGTGGTTTGAATAATATTTCCCCCAGAAATTCATGTGTTGGAAACTTAATACCCAAATTCATATATTAAGTCTATTTAGAGATGGGGCATTTGAGATGTAATTAGGATTAGATGAAGTCATGAAGTCAAGTCTTCCATGTTTTATCATTGCATTAATGGCTTTATAAGAAAAGGAAGAGAGACCTGAGCTAGCATATTTGTTCAGTCTTTACATATGATGCCCTCCTCCATTTTATAATGCAGCAAGAAGACCATTACCAGATGCAAAGCAGATGTAGGTGGCATGTAGTTGACCTTAAGAGCTACCAGAACTGTGAGCAAAATTACTTTTTTTTCTTTACATTTGTAAATACCTAGTCTCAGGTATATAGTTTTAGCAATAGAAAATAGGTTAATAGACATATCCACCACAAACTTTAGCAAATAGCAATAATGACAACAATTATTACTTGTTGAACATTTATGGTGTGTCAGTCATTATCCTAAATTATATATGGGTATTAATCATTTAACACAGCAACTCAAGGTGATACTACTATTTTCATTCCCATATTTTTCAAATGTAGAAGAGGAGGCAGAGTGAGATAAATTAACTTTCCCAAGGTCAACTCTCTAGTAAGACTAGCATTCAAACTCCAGCAGTCCCTTGCTTGAGTCCCTTCTTTTCTGACACTAGATATACTGTCTTTCATGCTACATAGCGAAATGTTAGAAGGGGTATTTAAAGGGGTATTTAAAGCCAGAAGCAATTAATCAATATGACATCATCCTTCAACACAATTCACTTTTATGTAGTTCCTAGCATTGTTATAGACAAAAATAGAATGGTAGTTTTTAGGGTCTACTTGGAAGAGAGAATTGGAAATGATTGTTTAAGGGATATGGATATTCTGTTTGTTTAATGGTTTAGAATGTTGAATCTAAAATTTCTCCTCAAAAACTGATGTGTTGAAATCATGGTCACTAGAGCAGCAAAATTCTGAGATAGAGCTTTTAGACAATAATTGGATTATAAGTGCTTTGACCTCATCAGTGAATTAATCCATTGACAGCTGAATGGAATACTGGGAGGTGAGACCGAATTGGATGAAGTAGGCCACTAGGGTAGTGCCCTGGAAGGATTTATTTTATTCTTGAGGTCTCCTCCCACCTCTTTCTCTCTGATATCAAATTGCCCTGAGCTAGCATTTTTCCTGTGCCATGCCCTTCCATCATGTTTATTCCTTGGAGTCAGATGAACAAGAAGTGAACCTCTGAAACCATGAGCCAAAATAAATCTTTCTTCCTTTAAGTTGATCTTCTCAGATATTTTTGTCACATTGAGGGAAAGTTAACTAATAGTTTGGGGACATGGAAAAAGTTTAATAGATGGATAGTGATTCCACAATCATGTAATATACTTAATGCCACTGATGATAAGGTTACAATATTCAATTTTATGGTTTGTATATTTTACCAAAATAAAAATACATTATATCATGCTGCAATTTGATTTTTTCATTTAAAAATATGTCATATGTATCTTTCTGTTTTAGTGCCTGTAAAGTGATTTCATTTTTAACAGCTATATGATATTGTGTATATTCATATGTCATGGTTTATTTAGTCATCCTTGTATCATTAAGCATTTAGAGTTCTTCACCTTTTCCTCCTCCTTGTTCTTCTTCTTTGACAAAGAATGTCTTTGTCAAATCATTTTGAACATAAGTACAATATTATGTATGTTAGCTTTTGAGAAATAGAACAATATGAACAAATTATTTTTTCCTTCATATTACCAAATTGTCCCCCAAAGAGTCTATACCCATTAATTATCTCACCATAACACTGTGAAAAAATAATTTCTTACAAAATTGATTTGTACTATGATAGGATAGGTATTCTTCTCCACCCCAAATGTCTAAAAGTATTTTCATATTTTTATTTTTTTTTGTTGTAGATGGACACATTATTTCACTTATTAATATGTGGTGCTGAGGATTGAACCCAGTGCCTCACTTGGGCTAGGCAAATGCTCTATAAATGAGCTAATAATCCAGCCCCAGTATTTTCATACTTAAATGTGGTAGTTTAAAGTTTGGTTAATCAATTTAGGGTTTACAATAAATTTTAACATATATTCTAAGGCAGAAAATTGATTCATTTTTTTCTCATATGTCTTAGTAGTAAAGGAAACAATCAATGATAGGGTATGCACATGATCAGCTTCATAACATTTTGCCAAATTGTTTTCTAGAGTGAGTGTTCCAGTTTATACTCCAAATTTTGATGTCTGAATTTCAATTTTTTCACTTCATTATCTATAATTGAATCTATTTTTACAATATTTTATATAGAACAAATATTAAATGTGTCCTCACTGGACTGTGAATTTCCATTTTACTTGTTACAGTGAATTTGAGGATGCTTTCATACATTTCTGGGCCATTGTTTTTCTTTTGCTATTTTCTTTTTCTATTTTTCCCTAACCCCACTGAAATCATTTTATGATGATGATGATGATGATGATGATACCATGCAGTGATCTATTTTTTTTTCTTTATATGTGAAACTACTTTTTCTTGTATCTTTTTGAACAGTTCTCCTTACCCCATTGATCTGCATGTTACCTCTGTCATATTGTTATGTTGTGATATGTGTTCGAGTGTATGTATATATATTTCTGAGAATTTATTCTTTTCTGTTTCTCAGTTTTACTTTCCATAAAGTCATGTATTCTGCTAACTTTTCTATTGAGTTGTTTGACTTTTTTTTGATATGTTGGGGTTATTTATATATTCTGTACATCAATACTTGAAATTGTGCATTTATTGCAAATATTCTTTCCCATTTTGTGACATATATTTTCAATTTTATGTTGTATGTTGAGGAATGAATCTTAATTTTAATTTATTCTCATTTATTATTTTATTTTATTGTTAAGGTGGTTTCTTTGGATCCTATCTAAGAAATTATTCTCCAATCTTATTTTACTATGTTATTCTTTCTTCTAAATATTTTATTATTTTTTATTTGTTCTAATTAGTTATACATGATAGTAGAATTTATTTTAACATATTTCATATATATGGAGTATAATTTTTCATTCTTCTGGTTGTGCATGATGTACAATTACACTGCTTGTGTAATCACATATGCACATAGGATAGTAATATCCAATTCATTCTACTATCTTTACTAATCCCATTCCCCCTCCCTTCCTTTTGTTCCCCCTCCCTTCCCTTTATTCCCCTTTGTCTAATCCAGAGGATTTCTATTTTTCCCTAACCCCACCAATTATGAGTTAGCATCCACATATAAAAGGAAACATTCAGACTTTGGTTCTTTGGGATTGGCTTATTTCAAGAAGAATAATACTCTTCAATTCCATCCATTTACCAGCAAATTCCATAATTTCACGCTCTTTTATGACTAATATCACTTTTTGTATATATGCCACATTTTCTTTATCCATTCATATGTTGAAGTACACCTAGGTTGGTTCCATAGTTTAGCTATTTTGTGTTAAGCTATTATAAACATTCATGTGGCTGTGTCACTGTAGTATGCTGATTTTATGTTCTTTGGGTATAAACCAAGGAGTGGGATAACTGGGTAAAATGGTAGATCCATTCCAGTATTTCTGAGGAATCTCCATACTGCTTTCCAGAATGGTTGTACCAATTT
The DNA here is from genome assembly GCF_001458135.2 of Marmota marmota marmota. Taxonomy (NCBI): domain Eukaryota; kingdom Metazoa; phylum Chordata; class Mammalia; order Rodentia; family Sciuridae; genus Marmota; species Marmota marmota. Next base: position 710,199 of record NW_026000250.1, read on the forward strand.
GCAGTCCCACTAGCAGTATATGAGTGTACCTTTTCCCCAAATCCAGGCCAAAAATTTAGTATTGCTTGGATTCTTGACACTTGCCATTCTAACTGGAGTGAGATGAATCTTAGTGAAGTTTTAATTTGCATTTCTCTAATTGCTAGAGATGTTCAACGTTTTTTCTTTTATTCTTTGACTGATTGTATTTCTTCTTCTAAGAAGTATCTGTTCGGTTCCTTGGCCCATTTACTGATTGGGTTATTTGTTTTTGTGGTGTTAAGTTTTTTTGAGATTTTTATGTATACTGGACATTGATGCTCTATCTGAGGTGCAGGGGTCAAAGATTTTATCCTGTACACTCTTGCTTCTTGTTCTTGATTGTTTCCTTTGTTATGAAGGAACTTTTGAATTTGATTACATCCCATTTATTGATACTTGATTTTACTTCTTGTGCTTTAGGAGTCTTGTTAAGGAAGTCGGTTCCTAAGCTGACATGATATAAATTTGGGCCTACTTTTTCTTCTTTTGGGTGCAGAGTCTCTGTACTAATGCCTGAGTCATTGATTCACTTTGAGTTGAGTTTGTGCAAGGTAAGACATAGGGGTTTAATTATATTTTGTTACATATGGATTTATAGATTTCCCAGCACCATTTATTCAAGAGGCCCTCTTTTCTGCAATTAATGTTTTTTGAGCCATTGTCTAGTATGAGATAAGTCTATTTATGTGGGTTTGCTTCTGTGTCATCTATTATGTACCATTAGTCTATGTGTCTGTTTTGGTGCCAATCCTATACTATTTTGTCACTATGACTCTATAGTGTTGTTTAAGGTATGGTATTGTGATGCCTCCTCCTATACATTTCTTGCTAATGATTGCTGTGGTTATTTTGGGTCTCTTATTTTCTAAATGAATTTCATGACTACTTTTCTATTTCTATAAGAATGTCATTGGGATTTTAATAGGAATTGAATTAAATCTGTATAGCACTTTTGGTTAGTATGGCCATTTTTGAAAATTATTTTTAAACATTTATTTTTTACTTGTAGGTGGACAAAACACTCCTACTTTATTTTTATGTGGTGCTAAGGATTGAACCCATCATCCCACACATGCTAGGTGAGCGCTTTACCACTGAGCCACAATTCCAGCCCTAGGGCCATTTTGACAAGGTTAATTCTGCCTATCCAGGAGCATGGGAGATTTTTCCATCTTCTAAAGTCTTTCTTTCTTTAGTGTTCTGTGAGTTTCATCCTAGAGGTCTTTCACCTCTTTTGTTAGATTGATTCACAAGTATTTTATTTTTTTTTTACAGCTATTATAAATGGGATAATTTTCCTAATTTCTCCCTTAGCAAATACAAAAAAAAATAGATAATACCTTGCATTCTATCAGATCTTATAAATATTTAATGTCTTTCCTAAAAACTATGTTTAAATAACTCAGTTTTCTGAAATCATTTTATGATGATGATGATGATGATGATACCATGCAGTGATCTATTTTTTTTTCTTTATATGTGAAACTACTTTTTCTTGTATCTTTTTGAACAGTTCTCCTTACCCCATTGATCTGCATATTACCTCTGTCATATTGTTATGTTGTGATATGTGTTCGAGTGTATGTATATATATTTCTGAGAATTTATTCTTTTCTGTTTCTCAGTTTTACTTTCCATAAATTTTATCATTCATAATTTTAGTAGACTTTGTTCAATGGAGAGAATTTTAGATTAGTACCAGAGTCCTTTGAGGTGTCTCAGGGCACAAAGCAGTCTGAGGTTTGAGACTGGATCTGGAACGGGGCTGTTGTGCACTGATATCCTTTGCTGCATGCCATCTTCATGTATAAAGGGGCTTATTATGTCCTAATGGCTGAAGGAAATTTTTAAACATTTATTTTTTAGTTGTAGGTGGACAAAACACCCCTACTTTATTTTTATGTGGTGCTGAGGATTGAACCTAATAACCCACACATGCTACGTGAGCGCTAGGGGACAGAGGCTTTTGTGATGTCTGCAGCATCCAAACTTACCTCTGTTGCAATGTGGCTACTCTGGCTATCTCTCTTGCTAGTGATTGCTAGAGTGTGTATGGTCAATTTGATGTTTTAGGTAACCATACGAAATATAAGAAAAATCTCCTTATAATATATCATATCATCAGTGAAGAGATGAATTATAAATTATTATAAATAGTTGCAATGTATATGTACTATAAAAAGTAATTTTCCACTGGGTATCTGGGTACACACCAGTAATCCCAGCAACTCAGGAGGCTGAGGCAGGAAGAACACAAGTTCAAAGCCAGCCTCAGCAAGTTAGCAAGGCCCTAAGCACCTTAGTGATACACTGTTTCAAAAAAAAATTAAAAGTCTGGGTTTGTGGCTCATTTGTAAAGCTTAGGGTTCAATACCTATTACTAAAAAATGGGGAATGATTTGCCAGAAATATGGGACAGAATTTTTTTTAAAAAATTGACAAAAAGCAAAGAGCATGCATAGAAATTTATACAGGAGGAAATACTTGGTTAATAAACATTTGAATAAAAGCTAAAACTTACTAGTAATCAACCACTATAAATTAAAATCATGAGAGTATTTTAAATTCACTAAATTAATGAAATTTTTGAAAAGTCTGATAATACCAAATAGAAAGAATGTGGATCAATAATATAATTGGGGGAAGATATAAATTCTTACAGGTGTTATTGGCAATAATTTTAAATTCTTCTATGAAATTGACTATACACATAACCTATGAACAAATGATTTCAATTCTCATATACCCAAGAAAAATAGTTGCACAAATTTACCAGTATAAAGCCAGGCATGATGGCACACACTTGTAATCCCAGCGGCTTGGGAAGCTGATGCAGGAGGATTGCAAGTTCAAAGCCAACCTCAGCAAAAGTGAGGTGCTCAGCAATTCAGTGAGAACCTGTCTCTAAATAAAATACAAAATAGGGTTGGGGATGTGGCTCAGTGGTGGAATGCAATTGAGTTCAATCCCCAATAACCCCCCAAATAAATAAATAAATAAATTTACCAGTATATATGTACACGTATATTCATAGAATCATCGTCCTGTAAAGAGAAAAAATTAAAAATTTATACATACTTTATATTCATTGAGGGCATAATGGCTATAATTTGGAATATTAATGCAATGGAATATTGCACAACAGTAAAGATGAACTTCTTATAGTGACATGTAATAAATATTGTTCTTACTAATATAATGTTTAGTGACCAAAGCAAGGTTTTGTTACTGTTAAAAATTTTTTGAATTTCATAACCAACAATGGATCATTTAGGTGTGTGGGATGTGTGTGAATGTGTGTGTGTGTGGGTATGAGAGAGAGAGAGAGAGAGAGAGAGAGAGAGTGAGTTAGTTTTTAAAATGTAATAGAATGTTAAATTCATAATTTAGGGCCAGCTTTATTTGGAATGATAGAGACACATATGTAGATAAGTTATTTTTAGTGTCAAGTTCCTTTGTTGTTATCAGTTTTTTGGAATTTGTATTCTAATTAATCAATAAATATTAAAGAACCATGTATACAATAAAAATGGCAATGGTTCATGAACAAAAGATAATAATAAGATTCTGTACATCTGGGATCCATTTGATAATTAAAAGAAAACAACATTAGGAACATATAGAAAATAATATGCAAAGGAAGAAAAATCTCATAAATAGTATAAAAACATGTTTTCATATCTGTATTAACTGAATTTGAATTTAATATTAAAATTGCTACCATGATTAAAGACATCATAAAAATGGTGCTATAACAGGTAAACATGAATGTACCATCAACATAACAACTACATATATGAAATGGAAACATTGCAAATACTAGAATAACCTGATAAAAATAATATTATACTGGAAGATTTCAAAGCACTCAAAATTAGAAATATTAGGGAAAAAAGAGTAACTGAATGATATAATCAGTAAAGTAGATTTAATCAATATGCAAAAAAATCTTACACATGAATGCTTTTCCTATTCATGTTTACTATACATCCATAAATTGATCAGAATAGTAATAAAATATCCTACCTTAAAAGAGAAATACCAGATCACTTCATAGTTGCATGTCATAACCTTTATCAATATAATATAATCTCAGATATTCAATGCCATAAATAGAAATAATCTTAATTTATGAAGCTAGTAGACTACAGTGTTCAAACATGATAAAATTTTACTAAAATAAAACTGAACTACAATCTTATTGAATAGTTTTCCAAAGTCTTAAGTTAAATATTAAAATGTTCAATATTTCAATATGGTTAAAATTTACCTATGATCCAACAGAATTTATCATACAATTGTAAGAATTGTTCAATATCACAAAATTGCAAATACATTTAATTATTTTAACAAATTAATGAAGAAACTGTGATCATGCCAGTAGTTACAGTTGATATATTTAAAATCCCCACTTCCTGTAAAAACTCTTATTATATAATAGAAATATGAAATAATTTTTGTTTGAAAATTAAGCATCAGACATAATTTTATGTAGTAAAAATAAAACAGAATTCCCTGTATTATCATTATCTTTCAAGAATAAATATAATACAATGAAAAAAAGAGGAAAATTAAATACTCCAGAATTTTCTGCATCATATTAAAGAGTCTATTGTAAGTAAACTTCTATTATTAATAAGGAACTTGGTAAATTGGCTGGAGTGTAGTTGAATATTTAGACTAATTTGATGTTTCTCTATACTTGAAAAAACTAGTGGCATGTGTAAATCAAAGAAAAAATTCCATGCAAAATACCCATAAGATGAATTCTTCGCAACAGATTTTATATGAATGAGATCTAGAAAGAAGAATATTATAGAATCTTATTGAGAAACATAGGAGATCCAAATAAATAGAAATACATTACTTTGCTCTTAGATGTGAAAAGAATTAAAATATTAGCTGCCTTAAAATTATTGGATTCAATGTAATTATATTCAAAATCTAGATTTTTGTTTGAATTTAAAATATATTATTGAAGAGTATGTGGATGCCTAAACACTTGAATTTAGGGAAGAAATTGTGAAAAAGAAAATAATAGTGAGGAAAGATTAGACTTAGGATTAAGAATGGACAAGGCTAGGGTTTTGGCTTAGTGGTAGAGCACTTGCCTAACATGTGTGAGTCACTGGGTTCAATCCTCAGCACCTCATAAAAATAAATAAATAAGATAAATGTCTATCAGCAACTAAAAAAAATAAAAAGAATGGACAAATGTATTAGTGCAATATAATAAAGAGTCAGAAGTAAACCCATGTGTACATGGAAAATTAATGCATGAAAATGAATTGTTGCATTTCTGTGGAATAGAATGATCTATTTAAATAAATTTCCTTCATACATCCAGAAATAAACAAATTTGGGCTCTTATCTGATACCATCTACAAACTTTAATAATGAGTGTAAATACTGAAGTTTAAAATCTGTACTAGAAATTAAATAGAAAATTTAGGAGACTGTAGTGATACTAGAGGTAAGACAAATATTTCTAATTAAGAAAGGATATCAGGAGCATTAATACAAAAATAAGAAATGGATAATTTGACAATATAAAATTTTAAAAATATATAACAAAATGCACTTAAACATAATCAAAGAGTACATAGAATTTATCCTTTTGCTCCAAGTTCTGTATGCATTTTCCCTACTTGTACTTCTAATGTATATGAGGGGAAAAGTTAACTATCAATAGTGTAGAAGACAATAAAATATTGGGCTGAGGATAATTCATTGAAGTTTAAATCAAAATTGGCTAAAATATGAAAACCATGTTTTCTAATAACCAGGGAAATACCAATTAAAAGAAACACACAAAAAATTGAAAGCTATGGTAACTCCCATTACTAATGAAGATGTGGGTAAAACATACTTTCAAGTTTTGCTAATGGGAATATGAACTGTTAAAATCAATTTGGCCCTTTATAGAAACAATACTGTAGAAATCTACCTTTGATATAAAAGCAGCAGTATGTGAGGGTATATGTAGCATTGTAATGCTAAATCAAGCAAAATCACTAGAAACAAAAGAAGTGATAGAAGAAACATTACTAATTGTTTTCAGATTATGCTGATACTATGATGAAGATGCCAACATTTTTTTTTATTTTGAAAATACTAAATAGCATTAATACTTTTCCAAGGTTTATAGTTTAGTTTAAATTTACATACAGTAATGTTCACATATTTTGGGGGTACAGTTCCACATATTTATATAAATGTATATTTGTATAACAACTTCCACAATAAGATACAGAACAGTTCTGGGCCTCAAAGTGGGCTCATGTTGTTCCTTTGTAGTTCCATCCTTCTTTCTAGTCTTTTATGACTTCTAATCATTTCTTCATTTCTATACTTTTGCCTCTTTATGGACATCATATAAATGTATGTGAAAAATCAATTGAAGGCAGAAAGTGTAAATAGGGTGACAAATCAGGTAACTATTGCAAAAGTTCAACAGAGAGGTCATGGTGATTTGGAGTATGGTAATAATGGCAAAAGTATGTTAGAAGTATTCAGATATACTTTAAAGATTAAGACATCGGAATTTGCAAAAAGATTGGATATGGGTTGGTGAGGAAGAGATAGATCCAAAGGTTTTGGCCTGAGCAATTAATGAATGGTGTTCTCAGTACTGAAATGGGGAAAACTGAGGAAGGAACATTTTGGAGAGGATGTGTGAATTCGTTCAGTTTTGGATGATCAATTTTACAGAAAATGTGTTATTTCTCAGATTCTTTTAATGAACTCATTTCACTTTCATGTTTGGCAGTCCTGGTGCACTATATTTTTGAGTTTCCACTTATGGATTCAAATGAAATGCATTTTCCCAGAATCCAGGGATTTCTCAGAAAGCAGGACTTGCAGTGCTGACACCCTGATCATCTTAGGCAAACAAGAATGTTTACTCAACCTATTCTTAAATAACCACCAGGAAACCAGATGATGCAATCCAGAAGATTGGGAAAATTAGCTTCTTATGAAATAAACATTGACTAATGTGAAGTGAGAGATGTGGGATATTACAGGTTGGATTTTCCAGATGGTGATAATCAAATGTGGATTTTTTGGGGCATGACATATATTCATTAAAGATTAACATGCAAGCAAGGAAGGAGGCAGAAGTAGAATTAGACAAATGTAGAATTTATGAGGAAGGCACAACAAACCTTTGACTGACCCGCTGTGTTTGGAACATACAATATCCATTACAGTTGTCTTGAAGCAGGCCAAAATGAGCTGGCTTTTATATAAATTTTCCACTGTGAGCTGCGGTTGGCTGTGAGCTTTGTGCTTTTGGATTCTTAAGTCTGACTTCTGATAACACTACCAGAAGCCAAGTCATCAAATCATTTCTTGAGCAGAGTCAGAACTACTCAGGAGTAGGTGTGTGATTATTTCCACCAAAGAAGGTACAAAGCATATAAATCCTCTAATCTTTATGCTGTCTGTGGACTGTTCTCTGAAATGATTTATTCTTGCAAGCTTTCTTGAGTTGTCTGTGTGTTGAGTGACTGTGCTTATTGAGGATTCTGCCCTGCATTTCCTTGCCCTTTTACTCCTTGCCCTTACTACCCTGGATTTTTCTTCCCCAAAATATGACACCTTAATTTTTATCTCAGGCCTTGTTATCTTAAGGACCCTGATGTGATGTGTTAAATACTACATGCTTTTTACATATGCAACTTGAGGTAACTACAAGGTCAGGAGTGCAGTTTCACATTTGGGTGTCATAGATGGTACTTAAATCCATAGTAGTGAATGAAATGACCTAGGAAAAATTAAAGATAAAGTGATCAATGCTGAGTGCATGAAGTATCAATAAATAGAAGTTATTCATAATCCAAATATCATTTTATTACAAATGATACATATTCACATCTGCCAAAAATTTTAAAAATGAAATACTTCCTGGTACCAATACATACTTCAGGTAATATGCACTCATTTTACAATTCATAATCTATATCACTGGTTTAGTTTTATGTGGAAGAAAAGCAATGACAGAAAAGTGAAACAAAGAAAAGATAACATTTTCTAAGGGGTCAGTGTGTCACAGAAAAACTAAATTATCAAATATATTTTACCTATAGTTTAATTGCAGTACTTTACTTTTTATGCTTAAGAAGAATTTTTTTTTCTTAACCACTGATGTACTGTCTCCTGTATAGGAGCATATCAGCTGAGGTAGAGAAGACTTCAGATAACAGAGGTAAATTTGTGGTCTTGAGATCCATAACTATAGTTTTACCTCATAGCAAAGGAAAAATGATAAAAGCCAAGGCTTTTCTTATATAAGAGCTATTTGGATTATAAGCCTTGAAGTAAACTCTTTCTAATTCTAATAGCATACAGCAGTTGCAAAATATAATAAATGAAGTGCTGTGTGATATATTCTGGAGAAGGGGAATCCAAATGAGCCCATTTTAAAATATAAATGTTTCAAAAATCCTGAAGATTATTATTTTATCTTAATTTATCTAGATTAAAATGTTTAAATCAAACCAAATTTGAGACTTGGGAAAAAATTAGTCACAGCAAAGCAAAGTTACTGTTTTCAGAATTGACATGTAAAATTTAATGTTAGTATATTCCATCAGTTTCTATATTTGTTAGTACAAAATCACTTGAAACATAACAATATTTTTGGTTTGGTAAAATATTCTAATTTGAGGAGTTATACCATCTGTAGCCCAAATTTCCATGTGTACTTTGATTTTGCTAACTGTGAAATGGTGATGATAGTCTCTCTCATGTGTCTGTCTGTGGCCAAGTATTTACAGAGAGTCAGATGATCCTCCTTGGGGAAAATGAAGTAGGATCCCATTCTTTGAAACCAGAAGCCATTACAACAGATACAGAATACTATGATGAGACCAGAGGGCATAAAATGTGTGATCCCTTGACAGACAATTTGACATGAGGGAAAAAAGGAACTGGAGTACTAGCCTGTGCTTGATACAGGGCGATACAGGGCATCTCAGAGACAGCAGACAGGAGTAACTGATTCTGGGTATGCTCTCTAGTTTATATTGGCACTGTGATTCAGTTACTCTGTTTAGAATTATACTTGGTATATCAATTCTGGATTGAGTTTGCTAATATGTTTATGAGGTTTTAAATTTGTCTACCATCATAAGATTGGTCTTTATATTTTTGGATTATAATTGCCAGGTTTTAGTATCAGAATTATGATAAAAAATTACATTTTTCTATAATTTATAACATTGTAAATAGAACAATCTTTTCATTGGTAAAATATCTTCTTTATTATGCTATTTAAATCAGGAAATATTTAATAGAGTTAGAGGTGACAATAGTTTTTCTACATTGTTATTAAACTTTTGGGTTTTCTATGTATCTTGGGGTCTTTTGGGTTACTTTTCTAGTTTTATACCTTTTCCTCAAGTTATATGATTTTATTTAATCCTTGATTTAATTGATTATTTATTGTTTTGGATACTGGGGATTAAACCCAGGGCACTGTACCACTGAGCTAATCCTTTTTACCTTTTATTTTGTAATGGTGTCAACTTAAATTGTAGAGGTTTATTCTAAACTTTTAATCCTCCTGCCTCAGCCTCATGAGATGCTGAGATTACAGGTGCACAGCACTTGATTTCATTGATGAATTTTTTCTCTGTATTTTAAAGAACAAATCAATGTTGTATTTTTTCCTATTTCCTACTTTATTAAACTCTTACTTTCTTTAGGACTACTTGAATTTCTTTATTCTTGTTACATATTACATTTAGTTAACATACTCAGGCTTTATAGAAGAGTGATTATTTTCTTTTTGTAGTTAGACAAACCATTTAAATTACTGTGGAGCAGAGACTAAACTTTGATACAGAATTGTCTTCTGAATTTAGTGCTATCTGGTAAATATTGGGTATGCTGATCAATTTCACTTTCCAGCAAGTGTAGTTTGCTCCCTTTGCTGAAAAATATTTTGTTTTACAAATAAACCCAGTTTATTTTTCCCTATAGACACACATTCAAATTGCTCTAGGTTTGCTCTTATTAATTCTGCTTACTTGTATATGTTTCCTGATATGTTTGCAAATTTATCCTTTGTATGTATCACAAATTAATGCAAAACTATTTTCCAAAGAGGTTGGATCAAATACATTATCACACATCAGGAATGTACAAGAAGAAATTTATCCAAAACATCTCTAAGTCTTCATATTGATCTTTTAATTTTGTTGTTGGCTAGCTGAATCCATGTCAAGTGTTCTCTTATTGTAGTTTTTTTTAGATTTCCTGAAAATTAATGAGATTGAGGATCTCTTCATCTTGACTATAATATTTTCATTTCTTGAAATGACAATTTATTATATATTTTATAAAGCACAAGAAGGGTGAAGTTTTAATATTACCAACACAAAGAAGAGATCCATCAAATAATACGTTCATAAAAATAAAAATACAACCCCAATACTGGAATGAAGAAAATAGATTTGCCATACTCATCTACCAGCAAAGCATAGGTATTAAAGATATACAAATAATTTCATAGTGTAAGAAGAAAACTGACATCCTCATAGAAAAAATCAGCAAAAGTAAAAGAAACTCAGAAATTTTAAAATGAGGCACATTAAGAATTGAAACATTTGTGGCCAGCATTTTGATTTATTTTCTGGATGACCTGTCAATTGATAAATGGATTCAAGTCTCCAATTACTATTGTATAGGAACCTGTCTCTTTATTTAGATCTAATGTTTGCTTGAATTGGGTGCTCCAGTGTTTGGTGCATATATAATCAACACTTTTATTTCTTCTTCTTTTTTTTAGTTCATTTCTACATCTCTAAATACATTAATTCAATATTTCCTTTGGTGATCAATTCAAAACATTTCCAAGTTGCAACCAAAGCCATCCATGGATAAGATTGTATCTGTTCACCAGGTATCATAGCTTATTAGACAACTTCCTCTTTTATGTACACAATCTAATAGCATCATATTCTAATAGCTACTGAGAATTTTATTGATTTTAAATTTTACTGATTTTAAATTTTATTGAGTTTTATTGATTTTAAGGATAAGAACATAAACATTATTATATTGTTTCTACTAAATTACTGTGAGAACTTGGGAAAGACACTTGATTCCTCTGTGCCCAACTTTTAGTTTTTTTCAATTTTTTCAATGGTTTCTTTTATTTCAATTTCATTGGTTTCTGCTGTGATTTTAATTATTTCTTGCCTTCTGCTACATTTGCTGTTGTTTTGCTCTTCCTTTTCTAGGTTTTGAGATGAAGTGTGAGCTCATTTATTTGTTGTTTTTTTTTTTTATTTTTTTGAGGAATGACCTCCAGGCAATTAATTTCCCTCTTAAAACTGCTTTCATTGTGTCCCATAGATTCCGATATGTTGTGTCTGTATTTTCATTTATCTCTAAGAATTTTTTGATTTCCTCCTGTATGTCTTCTGTAACCCATTGATCATTCAGTAACATATTGTTCATTTTCCAGGTGATGCAGGATTTTTCCTTCCTTCTTTTATCATTGATTTCCAGTTTCATTCCATTATGATCAGATAAGATACATGGTATTATCTCCACACCTTTATATTTACTAAGGGTTGCCCTATGGCATAATATATGGTCCATCTTTGAGAAGGATCCATGTGCTGCTGAGAAGAACGTATATCCACTTGATGATGGTTGATATATTCTATATATGTCGGTTAAGTCTAGGTTATTGATTGTATTATTGAGTTCTATAGTTTGTTTATTCAACTTTTGTCTGGAGGATCTGTCTAATGGTGAGAGCGGTGTGTTGAAGTCACCCATAATTATTGTGTTGTGGTCTATTTGATTCTTGAACTTGAGGAGAATTTGTTTTATGAACGTTGCAGCACCATTTTTTGGTGCATACATATTGATAATTGTAATGTCTTGTTGGTGAATGGTTCCTTTTAACAGTATATAGTGTCCTTCTTTATCCCTTTTGATTAACTTAGGTTTGAAGTTGATTTCATTCTATATGAGTATGGCCACTCCTGCTTGCTTCCGAGGACCATATGAGTGGTATGATTTTTCCCAACCTTTCACCTTCAGCCTGTGTATGTCTTTCCTATCATATGAGTCTCCTGAAGGAAGCATATTGTTGGATCTGTTTTTTTAATCCA
>NW_026000250.1:727300-733047 GCF_001458135.2 Marmota marmota marmota
CTGGTGGGTCGCAGGCCCGCCTACCTTGCAGGAGTGATTGGAAGCTCTGTCCCGCCACGGGCCACTGGGCCTTTTCTGCCGGTGGTCACCGTTCCGCCTACCTGGCAGGCGCGGGGGGTGGGGGGCGGCTCTGCCCCTCAACAGGCCCAAGTTTGTTTTTTTTTTATGACATCCCATATCTCTTGGATGTTTTGCTCATGGTTTCTTACCAGCCTTTCTGTGTTGACTATATTCTTTTTGAGTTGATAAACGTTGTCTTCATTTTCTGATGTTCTAACTTCTATTTGATCTAGTCTATTTGTAATATTCTCGTTTGAGTTTTTGGTTTGGTTTATGGCTCCTGCATTGCTAGGATTACTGTTTGATTTTTTTTTTTTTTTAATCTCTATCTCCTGGTAGAGTTCATTTTTTTGCTACTTGAATCTGCTTATGCAATTCATTTTCAAAATATTCTTTCATTGTTTGGACTTGCTGTCTAATGACTTCTTTAAGATTCCATTCCATCTGAGTCAGGTATGCCTTGAGTTCTTTCTCTGTCCATTTTTCTGATGCCTCTAGGTTATCCTGTAAATTTAAGTTGTCCTGCATTGTTTGTAATCCTTTTTTCCCTTGTTTTTTCATGGCGTTCACATTACTTTCCAACTCTGTTTTACTGCTATGTTTCTGTTTTCTCCTATAAATTTTTTTTGGTTTTGTATATCTCTGTGGTCTCTACTTTGTGGTGGGAGACTATGCCTAGAGATGTTTGGCTTTATTGTAATTTAAAGCTGATACATTTGATTCATAAAAGCCTTACAGACTCTGTATGCATATAGTGATCTGTTGTTTGGTCTTCGGACTTTATGTTTAGGTTGGGTGCTATGATAGTATGAAGGTTAGTATGTCTTGGCTACTTTGGAAGATTGCTCTACTGAAGGGGGATATTAACAGGTGAATGGATCAGGGTATTTGGTAATAGCTAGGTGTTTAGGAGCCCTATAGACAGCCTCGAAACAATCACCTATTTGCATTTAGAAAATTACACGTAATGAAAGATGTAATGCTTGGCATAAAAGTTAGGGGGAAGGGGAAGGAAGGAGTCCTTAAAGAGAAAGAGGGAGAGAAATATAGGTAGAATAGAGGAGAATGGAAAGAAGAATAAAAATTGAAAAGGGGAAAAGAAAGAAAGAAGGAAAAAAAAAAGATAAATGAAGTCTTAGAGATCTATTTTCTTCTCTTCCAGTAGGCGGAGCTGTGCCCTCCTAGCCGAGCTTCTGCACTCTATGTCCCGGCAGCAATCCCTGTAAGGGGACTCCTCTTACCCTACTGGTCGTCTCTCTAATCTTGTTAGTCCAGAGCCATTTCTCTTCTCCGGCCCCTCCCCCCCTTCCTCCTGCCAGCCAGCCAGGCCCCGCTACCAGAGGCAATCTCCAAAGATCTGGTTACACTTGCAGCCCCACTGTGTGCCCTATTTCCCGAATGACTGAACACTCTCTCTGTCATTCATCCAAACCCCAGGTCTGTGGAGTGGTGATCTGGGAACCCACAGTTTAATTTGTCCGGACCCCTTTGGTGGCCACGCCCCCAGGAACTGGCGGCTAAGGCCTTGGGTGTCACCGCTGGTGGTAGTGGGAGTTGGGGGTTGGGAGTCCCCACTGCTTCCCTTGGCCCCTACAGTCATGCCCACCCACGGAGCTCTGCGGCAAGATTTTTGAGGTTTCCCAGCTGTATGTATCTGGTGGGGTGGGAGTCACACACCTGCTAAAGCGGATTCCGCTGGGAAGGGATCCCCTCCGCCGAACTCTTGTGACGTCAGCTCTCTGCTATGGCCGGCCCCAGACTCCTTGCCGGAGTGTCCGATGGGAGGGGTGGGTCTGGCCTGTCTCTGGTCTGTCCCAGTCTTGGTTGATCTCAGTTCTGGTTCGCTATTTCATGAAGGCTTGATTAGTAATCTCTTCCTAGTGTCTCTACGCCACACAGTGCTGAACCGCCTCCTACTGTGCTGGTCACCAGGCAGCAGCGGCGGGCCCAGACCTCCGCCCCACGTGGCAGAGATTCACCTGTCTGGGGCAAACTGTCACCTCCAATAATCCCAAACTTCCCCAGCAGGTCTCACTTCAGCGGAATTTTTCTAGGAGTTTCTCAGCAGGTAGAATCTGAACATTCTAATGTGTCTCTCTGTCCCTGTGGTTGAGAAGGTACTGAAAGCACTGCCTCCCCACCCACTGCCATGTTGAGTCTCTCTATTTCTTCTTGATAAATTGGTTCTTGTATCACTTTATAGTAGCTGTCTTTTTTCATTTTTACAATTTTGACTTCAAGTCTTTTTCATCTGGTATAAGTATGCTTTTTATGACATTGACTAATTTTAAAAAAATATCTGTCTTCAATCTCAGAAATTCTTTCTTCTGCTTGATGTAGTCTGTAATGGAAACTCTCAACTATATTTCTATTTCATTGATTATGTTAGTTCAAAGCTTTCTGTTTTTTTCTTTTTTATGATCTCCATCTCTTCAATGAACTTCTCATTGTGAATATGAATTGCTTTCCCAATTTCATTGAATTATTTTTATCTCATTGAGTTTCTTTCAAATAATTGTCTTGAATTCCTTATCAGATAATTCAATTTCTTTTCCTTTTGTTCCTGTTTCTAGAAAATTCCTCTTTGCAGGTGTAATGCTACCTTGGTTTTTCATGCTTCTTGTGTTCTTCTGTTCATATTTGTGTTTCTGGTGGGTTAGGTGCTTCTACCAATTTTATATCGCAGTTTTTATAATAAATGATTTCCACTGGGTTTTGTCCTAGGATGCTGGTTGGGTAAACTGTGTTTGCTTGTTTCCAGGTGGGTACACTAGTGTAGTGTCTGTGTACCTACAATAGAGTACCCACCTGGAAACAAATTGTAATTAATATTGGCAATGCCTGCAGGTGTCTTAGTGGCTTAGGCTATAGGGGTTGTGAAATTGGTCCACCAGCAACAATACAACACTCTTAGGTGAGTTTTACCAGCATCTCTGAGTGCAGAGAGTGTGACTGTATGTGCAGGGTATCCTGTCAGATTTCATAAGTCATTTGGAGGCAGGGCTGCTCTCTAGGGCCCAGAATGGCACAGTACAATGGGTGGTGCACCTGTCAGTGTCTGAAGGCTGTGTAGGGTCTGTAGTACACTGTTGAGCCTGGCTGGAGTGACTGTCAGTTTACAAGGACTATGAAGATGCTTTTGTATGGCTACAGAGGGCTGACCTGCTCAAAGTGGGCTGCTCAGTGATTTCCCAGATTGAGGCTGCTTTGATGTGGCTACTAGGTTGTCTCCTAGGCTAAGTGTTCATGGGTTAGGTCCTCCTGTCTTCTTCCTGGGGCCTCTGTGGGCCAAACTGTACAGTACAGACTACTCAGCTGCTTTCCTTGCTGTGAGAAAGCAAACAGGGCCTCCTGTTTGGTTGCAGGTTGTGCTCAGGATGGCTTTCTGGATGCTTTACAGGATCCCAAATGGGCATGTTCTCAAGATGGCATGGTACAATGTAGGCTGTTTTTTTGTCTTTGGGGCAATGCAACACTTTGGATTTTTCAGAAACACCCCAAAATGTGCTCTGTCTCATGAGGGCTGCAGCTTTTTTTTTTTTTACAGTATTTTGTAAAAAAAATACTGTAGATAAGTATGGGATTGTTAAGCCTAGCAAGAATCTTTTGCTTACTCTTTCCCTACCCAGCAAATATGTCTTTTCAGGATTGGGCTCAACTGGAGAGATCAGAGAGTAAATGTCATGTACTTATTTCCTTCCTTATAAGGCCATTATGTGTCTCCATGCTCTGTGATGTCTCTACCACATCCCCACTGCACTGTGGTGCCATGCCTCAGTCATTCCAGTGAAATGGCTGTTTTTTTATTTTTTTATTTTTATTCATCTTGGTCATTGTTTTTGTGGATGGAAGCATGCTAGGCACTTCTGATCATCCATCTTGCTGATGTCACCACTTCACAATTTAAAAAATAAATTTTTTTAGTTGTAGATGGACACAATACCTTTATTTATTTATTTATTTATTTATTTATTTATTTATTTATTTATTTAATGTGGTGCTGAGGATCAAACCCAGTGCCTCACACATGCTAGGCAAGTGCTCTACCACTGAGCTACAACCCCAATCCCATCCTTTCAAATTTTTGAAAAAAAGTGTGTCACTTTCTAAACTCTTATATTCTATGTATTGGTAATTTTTTTCTTAATTACTAAGCTGCACAATATGTCCTGTTAGCTGATACTGCAAGTTTGCTATTTCTCTGAAGTGTCTTAGCTAATCTTTGAATTTAATTTTCCATAAAATTTTACAACTAGTGTGTAACCTACATAAAAATGCTATTGAAACTTTGATGGAAATGCACTAAATCTATAGAATAATTTGACAGGAATTTATCACCATCATGATATTGTGCTGTATTCTGAATACTGGTATCTTTCACTTTATTTGGGTATTTTTCAAAATATCACTAGAGTTTTATTTTCCATACAGAGATCTTGAATATCTTTGACTATAATTACATGTATTGATTTGGAATTTTTAATTCTACTTTATTTTTTAAAAATGCTTTCTATTTGTAGTTTATGAAAATGCATTTGACTTTTGAATATTCTTTTAGCTGCTTAAAAAAAAAACACTTCTGTTTAATTTTTTCTGCAAATTTCTTTGTAGACAAGAAAATAATTTTATCCACAAATATTGGCAGTTTAGTTTTTAATCTTTATGGCTTTATTATTTTTACTATGTTATTTGAACCTTAATTATAATAGAATAAAGTTGTTGATAGTGGAAGCTTTTTTATTTTATCTGAGCTAAAGTTTATTGATTTGTGGGCTGGAGTTGTGGCTCAATGGCAGAGCACTTGCCTAGTATGCATAAGGCACTGAGTTCCATCCCCTGCACCACATAAAAATAAGCAAATAAAATAAAGGTTTTGAAGATATTGTGTCCATCTACAACTAAAAAGATTTAAAAAGTTTATTGATTTTTTTTATTTTGATAGGCAATGATTTATTATAATTTACTTATAATTATTTTTAAAAATCTATTAAGATTTTACTTTGAAGAACAAATGAAAAATTTAAAGTAATATTTCTACTTTGAACTATGAATTATCTTGAAATTTGGGAAATTAATTTTATGGTCTGTTTAAGTTTTTCTTGTTAACTACTATATTATTTCTGTTAGAAATAAAAAAAAATATTGTCTGTTTAGTATCTGTTCTTTCAAGCTTTTTGAAACCTGCTGGGAAGACAGATCCCAGTGATTCATGCACTGTGTAAGCAATTCACTGATGAGTGTGGTCAGTATCTGTCACTTGTTTCAAAGCAACAAACTATGAAAAAAGGTAATGGATTGTTTCTTCCTTGATTCATTTACATTTATAGGGTAGAGAAAGAAATTTTGAAGAAATAAAAATCCCTCAGCATTTAGACTTCACCTTGATAAAAAGATACCTTATTCATGATAGATCTCACCTAATAAATTAAGACTATTAAAAGAAGGTCTAGAGGTCAGAGACTTGAATTTCTATCCTTCTTGTCTTTGAAGAAGGAAGCTACCATGATTTTTCCAACCAGAAGAAAATGAATTCTGACAATTTTCAGAAGTAACTTGAAAGGTGGATCCTTTCCTAGTTAGATGACAATGTAGCTAACATCTTGAATTTATATGAAGTACAGAAAAGTAACTATTTTATGATCAAGTATATATTCCAGTTTTGAAGAATATTTTTGTGTGTTTGAGAA
>NW_026000250.1:734020-740782 GCF_001458135.2 Marmota marmota marmota
TATATATATATATATATATATCAATGATATCATATTTATAATTTTTATACCCTCATTCTCTGTCCAGTTCAAAAGAGCCTTTTGTATCTCCAGATTTTTTTAAAACCCACCCCCATACATTAAATTCTAGGATATTCATTTTTAAAATTCCTCAAAGTTGAAATTGATGGAGAGTGGCGTTTAGATAATAGATATCAAGAAACCTGTGCTAAATTAGTATCTCAGCAGAACTCATTTCCATTCAACTGCCAGAATAATGTTTATAATTTCTGATCTCATCATATCAACTCTAGTTTAACATGTCAATGGACTCCCAGGATTCTTAAAATCAAGACCAAAGTCTTCACAACCTGGCTTGGTCTGGACCTTATTGAAATGTATACCTTTATGTCACACTATTTCCCCTCCCTCTTTGAACTACTGAAATTTATCAAATAGACTCTGAATTCTTCAAAGGAGCCACAATCTCTCCTGTAACAGGGCTTTTGCATGTGCTGTTTCTCCTATTTTCTATGTTTTTTTTTTTTTTTTAATTTGCTCTTTACTTCACCTAGTTCAATATTTTCAAGTTTTAGCTTGAGAATTCCCAGAGAATCCTTCTGTTACTTCTTGGGTAAGGTCAAATGCTCCCATTCTCAGAGTAAACTATTACTTCTTTTTATAGCACTTGTCAAGCTTACAATTTTGCATTTGATTGATTGACAAATGTCCATATACTCCTCTAATTCAAAAGGTGTATGAGGTTAGATATATTGTTTAATTTTTGCACATCATTTTTGTTCTATTGCCTGGCACATTGTTCATTATAGAGAACTTGCTTAATTAATATTTCTTAAAATCAGGCCAATTGTTATATTGTCAAATATCAAGGTTTTAGAATTTTAGTTCAAACACTTACTGTGATATAAAAATATTCAACATCTCTGTATCTTAGTTTTTGCATTTGCAAAATTGAGATAATAATCATATCTGCTTTATAGGGCTATTTGGAGAATTAAATGAGTTATTAAATGTAAAGCAAAGGAAATGAAACTTAGATCATAAAATATTTTATTATAGTTCACTATTAACAAATTAAATGAAATATGCTTTTAAGTTGACAGTCTTATAACCTTATAATCATATATATGTCCATACATACATATAATTTAATACATATTATAATTTAATATGCATATATATTGCTTTGTTACTTCTAATATAGAATAGATTTAGCAAATAATGAACTTCATTTTTCCAGGAGTGCAGTAGGTCACTATTAATTCAACTGTCCCTTTGTCTCTAGCAGATTTGCCTGTTTGATGATGGTATTCATAGTACTGATTACTATGTCTCACCTTAGAAAACTACTCATAAGTTTATAAGTATGGTTATCATCATACGATTCTCACAACAACCTGGTGAAGGTTCTATTTTCTTAGAACCACACTAAAATGATATACTTTTAATATTCCTTTTAATTGACCAAATGAGAAGGTTCTGCCCAGTGCCATGCTGACCACCATGAAAAAGAACTGATTAAGTATCACTGCAGAAAATATGCATGCCAACAAAAGACATTTTACTGGACAGGTAATAAGATAGTTATTAATTTTCCACAAGGCCTTAGATTTACCTATCCTTTTTAGTATGTTAATTTACATGGATTAAAACCTGAACTCTACAGTTGAAGGTGGCCTCTAAAGTTCATATACAGCTGTGTGGAAAATACTTTGCCCATGGTTTGTTATAATTATAGTCAGCTAATATATTAATTTGACAAGTCCAAAAATTTTATGAGCAATTTAGTTAAAATTAGAGAAATTTATACCTCACTTTTCAAAGTGCATTTTTTATTTGCTAATTATTTTTTTGGACTTAATTTCCCATATTTTTTGTTATCTGTTTTCATCCATTCTTTTTAGTATCCCATTCTTACTTAAGGTTATTCCCTGAGAAATAGACAACTGTTTTTAACATCTAAGTTCAATTATCATTGCACATTTTATATACTCAAGATATATATTTCTTTCAAAATTTGAACCAATCTGCTCCAGTTAGTAATTAGTTGCAATTTTTTTTTTGCTAATGTTTTTTTTTTTTTTTCACTATTCTCTGTGATTTCTCCCTGGTGTAGATCAAAAATGAAGAAGGTTAAAACACTATTGTCCTCATTAATTTTCTCAAGTCATGAACATGGGTAGGAAGTTGTTTGTTTTTTCAAATATCATCTGAATGTTTCATAATTATGATTTTCCAGAAAATCAAGTGAAGTACAGATGGGATAACAGCAGAAACCTGTTCGTCACCCTAAATTATAATAATGTTTCTAATCCAATGACCTTTAAAACAAACTGGCCACCACCCAGCATGTTTTCTAATAGTTTGCATTTGTCTTGTTATTTTGTTGCTTTTATGAATAGTGAACAGGTAGGGAACAAATATTTTTACAAAATGTAAAAATAGTCATTTTTTATATTATGTGGTGTCAAAGAATAACTCATTTTATTGCTTTGTAGTATTCACTCTTTCAGGAGATAATTGCACTTTTTAATTCACATCTACATTTATTGCATAGAATTTTCCCCCCATGAAGTTTCATGGTGATTTATCGTAGTTGTGGGAAGGGTTTTCAAAATATTTTTCCCTGAATTTTACTGTACAGTCCTCCAACTCATGCTCCAGAATTGTTTAATCTCTTTTCCCATTATCAAATAATGAAAGCATTTTGGATATTGTTACATGGTGAAACTTTGGAGAAGACCTTAACACATTAATTACTTAGAGTCTGACAGTGAGATGCTATAGAGAACTAAGCAAAGATGGGTGATTATTTAATAAGATAGAAAAGTTAAAAAGTGTCATTTATAAATACAATGTATAGTTTTATAGATATTGAGAACAGGAGAAAAAGAGATAAAGATTCATATAAACGTTTCCCTCTAAAAAGTATCCAGGAGTTAGGAATCCATGGAAAAAAATTTGATACTGTATATGCACTTGGATGAAAATAATTGCACTGATGGGATTGGGGGTCATAGGCATGTTAATTTAAGTCAGAAAAGATTTATTATTACTACTGATATGCAAATTGACTAAATTTCTGTAAAGAAACATGAAATTATAGCCTTCTTGAGGTAAAACAACTTTCTAGTATCCATGCTTAGAGTGCAAAAAATGCTTAAGCCCCACCAGTAATATCAGGAATTTTGGAAAGCCAGTGTATTCTCCTTTAAAGTTCCAAATATTTTCTTCTCCTTCTGCTATCCAGTGATATGCAAGATCTTGTGAATGACTTTTTGAAGGAGTTAGAGTGAGAAAGGTTCTAATTACTTTTGGTCCTCTGTTTTCTATTGTGTTCATTACAGCATAAGTAATTTGGCTGATAATGAATCATGCAAAAACAGTAAAGTTTTGTGACATCTTCTACTTTCTTAGCTATTTTTCAAAGATGGCAACTCACTTACCACTGTTATTACACTCAGTGAAAGAATTCCCCCCCCCCAAAAAAAATGGTCAGTATTCTTTGCTGTAAAGTGTTTGATTTTCCTTTTATTATCCTTTTAGTCTAGGATACTTTCCCAGGATAATGGGTCACAACAGTGGTCTTGTAGTCACAATTTTCTTTGACTTTATTTGAAATACCCTTCAACAAACTTAAAACTTTTCATACCCTTCAACAAACTTAAAACTTTTCCCTAGGATTACACAGTTAATGTATGCTTCTTTTTATCGTAACACTTGAGCTGATTATTACAAAGGGGTAAAATAAAAGTCAGGAAGGAAAACTGGTACATGTTAGAATTCACTTAGAGATGATTAACAATAATAAAGGAAATGCAACCCACAAAGTGTGTGTGTGTGCATGTGTGTGTGTGCGTGTGTGTGTTATGTTGGGTTTCTATTATATATTCATCTGCTTAAACTAGTAGCTCTGAAAATTAATGATTATACTTCGTCATGATAGATATCCTTCACAGGCATCTTGCAATGTGATGGAGAAGTATCTTCTTTAGATATTAGATATGAAATTTTCTTCCTCAACTCAAAAAATTGCCAGCACCACAGAGACAGATAGTTTCATGAGTATGTCTTTGGGGTACTGAGGCTTATATGCCAGATTCTAAGAAAAATACTTTGTTCTATCCTTATCTCTTTATTACAGATAACATAAAAGAAGACTGATTCATGTGTAAAGAATCAGACAACCTGCTGTAAAATCAAAGAGCAGAAACATATACATCTTAAAATTCTGCTTATCCATACCAGGAGTTGTCTCTCCCCATTAATCAATTTATTTCTTCTAAACTACCATAGATATTCTGTGTATTTAATCTTTCAATTAGTAATGTTTCACAGATGGATTACTTTTATAACATTAACTCATTTAATAACCATTGTTTGATCAAGAGTTTTAAAATTTTTGTTCCAAATTTCAAATTGTTGCCATATTTTTGAAACTATTGGGAGAAATAAGATTTTATCCCCTGCTTTGAATGAGAAGCTTGATGCTATGAGGTACTTACATATTTTTATACTTACAGTGTTGTTGTCATTTAATTATCATGAAAAAATTTTTAATGTAGGCAGAATAACATAGCATAAAATGCCACTGGAATTTTAATAGGGATCATAATAAATCTTAGATTTTTTATAGCAATATGGATATTTTAGTAATATGAAGTCTTCTGATCTATAAACACAGGATACAATTCAAATTATTTGTGTCTTTTTTATTTCATTAATGTTGTTCATTTTTAGTATGAAGTCATATTTATATTAATGTGGCTTTTACTAAATATTATATTCTTTTTGATGCTATTATATTTGGTTTAAGCCAAGTTTTGCATAATATTTTCTTAATTTCCTTTCAGATAGTTTATGGTTTATTTATTTGTTTATTTATTTACAAAGTTTATCATTATTGTATATAAGCACAATGCTTTTTATGTGTGATGCTGGGGATTAAACCCTGGGCATTGTACATGCTGGGCAAGTACTCTACCAATGTGGCTCTATCCCCAACCCAAACACAATGCTTTTCATGTTGATATGTTATCCAGCAAATTTACTGAATTATTATTAGTTCTGTGTATGTCTGTGTGTTTTGGTGTATGTGTGCGTGCACACAAACCTTAAAGTTTTCTACATATAAGATTGTAGATCACGTCATTGGCAGAGATGACTTTCTTTGTTTCATTCTAATTTGGATGCCATTTATTTTGTTTTCTTGTCTTATTGCTATTGCTATAACTTTCAATACTACTTGAATAGAAGTAGCAAAAATAGCATCTTTGCCTTATTCCTGATCTTAGAAGAACCCTTCAACTTTTCAACCATTGAGTGTGTTAGCTATGGGCCATTCTTCTGCAGTCTTGATCAGAGTAAAAGAATTTCTATTTGTAGTGTATTGATAGTTTTATATCACAAAATGTTGTAGAATTTATCAGATGTTTTTTCTACGTATATTGGGATGATCATATAATTTTTGTACTTAATTGTGTTGCTGTAATATATCAAATTTATTTCCTTGTATATGTTGAAAAATCCATGCATCTCAGGGATAAAGCTCACTTAGTTATGGTGTATGATCCTTTTGCTGTGCAGTTTTATTTTGTTTCCGAGTGTTATGTTGAATATGTCTGCATCGATATTCATCAGGGACATTGACACTTTTTTTTTTTCTTGTGGTGTCTGGTACTAGGATTATTACTTACCTCATAAAATGAGTTTGGAAATGTTTCCTGTTTTTCAAAAATTGAAAGTAATTGAGAGCTAGTTCATAGAATTCAATGAAACTATATGGTCATAGTATTTTTTGGGGGGATGATTTTGATTACTGTTATAGACTCATTCAGTTTTTTTATGTTTTAATCTTTGTAGTTTGCATGCTTATGATAATTTACCCATATCTTAGAACTTATCTAATATTTGGTATATAATTGTTGTTATTAGTTTTTTATAACCATTTTTGTTTCTATAATATCAGTTGTAATGCATCCTATTTCATTTCCAATTTGATTTGGGTCCCCTATCCTTTTTTCACTATACCTAAACATTTGTCAATTTCATTCATCTTGTCAAAATCTCTTATGCTGATATTTTCTATTCTTCATTATATTTATTTATAATCTGATTTTTATTCTTTCCTTCTTTCTCCTTCTTTTAGCTTATTTTATTATTTTTCTAGGTCCTAAAGGTAAAGGGTTATTTTTTCTTGGTTTTCTCTCTTCCTTTTCAAGGTTTTGATCTTTACATAATTCCAATTAGTTGGGCTCAGGTTGTGGCTCAGTGGTAGAGTACTCGCCTAGCACATGCCAGGTGCTAGGTTTGATCCTCAGCACCACATAAAAATAAAATAAAGGTATTATGTCCAACTACAACTAAAACAAAATATTTTTTTAAAACCAATTAGTACTATTTTTCCTTCATTCCATAAGTTTTGTTGTTTTTTTTTTTCATTTTCATGTTCCAGTGATAGTTTTTAATTTTCTTTTTTATTTCTTCTTTCTTTATTTTGTCATTCAAGATTATTGTTTAATTTGCACATATTTGTGTGTTTTTCACTTTTGTTTTACACTATTGATTCTAGTTTCATTCTATGTCATCAGAAAAGATATTTATTATGATTTCAATCTTCTTAAATTTTTAAAAACTTGTCATATAACCTCATACGTGATCTATTCCAGAGAATGTTGTGTGTGCACTTGAGAAGAATGTGCATTCTGCTGGAGTTGTTTGGAGTGTTTATGTATATATATATATATATATATATATATATAT
>NW_026000250.1:747945-764784 GCF_001458135.2 Marmota marmota marmota
TATAGTCTATATCTATCATAATACTAGAGTAACTTTGTGGTTAGGATTTTGACATAAATTTTGAAGAGAAACAAACCATTTAGTCCATAGCACAGAATATACTTTAAAATTGGTAAGAATCATTTCAGAGTCCTACAACTTCCAAATATCCACAATTATCAAATAAAAGAATTGATAGTTGAAACAATAGTCCTGAAATGCTTCAAATACTGGATTAGCTTTAGAACTAAAAATCAGCCATTTTTATCATAAATATTGCTTTAGTGCATACTTTTGTACTCTTAGTCTATGAAAATTGGTAATTTAAATCTGGGGTTTAATAATAATAGTGATAATTATTTTCTATGAAGGTAGAGGCTATATCAAATTTATTTTCCATGGAGACAAAGATGGTGGAGTAGGGGGAAAATGTGATTTCAAGTTGCTCTGTGACTCAAGATTCAAGCAGTGGGAATACTGCTTCCCAGTGAGGTGTGACAGAGGGAATACACCAAATCTCAACATCAGAATCACAGAGACAAAAAATTGGACACTTTAAACATAGGAAAAAAAATACCTCTGGAATCTTGCTTATAACACCCTGAGGTTGGACTACTGTGGAGGGAAAGGACACCAAAAGCAGAAAGAAGACTGAATTTGTGAAGAAAAGCTGGCACAAGGGAACCTGTGGAACAGAGAGGTGGTATGAACTTGAGTTGACACAGAGGTAGCACAGCAAATGGGTGGGTGAGAGTTGCTCCATACTTTTCGGTTGGAGAGTGAAGAGCCATAACTAGTCATGATCATGGGATGGCTGCACCATGGCTTTCTCGGGGTGAAGAAGCCAAGGAGTTTATAACAAGCATGAGCTGTTTGCATCTTCATTCTCCTGCAATGAGATCTATAGCCTTCTTGTGAGGGCACAGCTGAGGCAGACCAAGGGGATTGTTCCTGGGGAATTCAAGCCATGGATATGGATCGGACTGCTTCTTGCTATTGCTTTGGGTCTAGGAGCTTATAGGATAAGCCAAAGAGATCCCAATACTTAGATTGGTGGGCACATTTATGTTAGGGGTTTGATCCTGGGAAGAAGACATTTGTGAGCAGTGGAGTGTACAAAAAGGAAAATTGGAGCTATCAGGACAACCCCACCCATCCCACACCCCCACACCCCTAACAGTCCCAGATGCCTGGCCAAGATCAGAATTAGCCTGGCAATAGGGTGGGTGGAGCTCTTCTCTCTACAGCAGATATGTCACCACAAAGCTCCAAAGGTTGGTCAGAACTAAAGGCCTGTTGCCTTTAGTTGAACTTCATATTTAGAATTCTGCATTATCCCTGTCTTGGGAAGGCATCTGCCTAGTTAAAATGGACAAAACTCCTGTTTTCAATGCTTCCCATTCTATGCAAATTTAAACTGGGGAGAAGGGAATCTGAGAGCCAGTACTATAAGCTTTGATTCCAGGCCACTCCAGCTGAGAGCTTAGCTAGCAACTCAAAGACAAATGGGTTTAATAACACCCAGACATTGCTCTCAAAGAAGGCTCAAAAAACACAAAAAACATTGTGTTACAGCACTTCTACAAGGGTGGCAAAATGAGTCATTGGTGATTGAAAGTAACACTTGAGTTACACTGAACCTATGTGTTGAAGCTAAGATAAATCAACAGCATAGGACTTATTGCAAAAGAGAAAATATACACTAACAAACACCCTCATGAAAGAGGAAGAGGAATCCATCTCAACAGATGTACAAGTCTAAGACCTCTGAAACATGAGGAAACAGGGCAAACAATTCTCCCAAAGGTTGCAATCCCCCACAAAGGAACACACAGTCATAGAAAGGTATGAAATTACATAGAAATATTTCTTAAATTGATTATTAAGATGATTAATAAGATAATGGAAATCTAAGAAAAAAATTAAGGAATGAACTAAAGACATTAAGAAATAGAGATTCTAAAAGGAAACCAGTCAGAACTCCTGAAAATGAAAGACATAATAAATTACGTAAAAAATCACTAGAAAGTATCATCAACAAACTAGATTATGTAGAAAACAGAACTTCAGGCCTCAAAGACAGGTATTTCAGTGGGAACACTCAGTATACAGTAAAGGAACAAAATTAAAGACCATGACCAGAATATACAACAATTCTGGAACATTAAGAAACCAAAATTAAGAGTCATCAGATTAAAAGAGGGCATAGATTTATAGCTAATGGCACTAAAAAAAAAAAAAAACTTATCAGTGAAATAAGAGCAGAACATTTTCCAAACCTTAGCAAGGAAAGGGAAAGTCACATACAGGAAATATATAATTTATTCATCACTATATATCTAATACCTAACACAGTACTCATCATATGGGAGATGTTAGATAATGTTTTCAAGCAAGCAAATAAGTAATATAGCACTTTTGAACATCTTGAACATCTTGTCTGGGACTGATATTATGATATGTATACACACACACACACACACATGCATACATATACATATACAACACATTCACAACAATTGTAAGATATAATATTATCCCCTATAATGATCAATTCACTTGCCCAAGATCACAATAGTGAGTGAGCAGCTAGACTTCAATTAGGTCTAGATGACTACAAANCAATTTATGTCTCCCAATAACTTTTGAAAGTCGTTAAGTGATTTGAGTTGATCTACTCGTATTTGAATTTTTGGTGGATGGACCATGGTTGAAGATAATAGAACCCCCTAAATTAACCCCCTTAATTGTACTTTATCTATTTCTATCTCTATATTATAATTTTTTAATAAGTTTGTAAGTGTGGCATAAGATTCTAGCAATGTGTTTTTATCTTTGTGTGCTAACAATACATCATCCATATAGTGAAATATTTGTAGTTCAGGATTTTGATTTCTAAGTGGATGGATTGCTTTGTTAACATAAATTTGACACATAATTGGGCTGTTAACCATCCCTTGAGGGAGTACTTTCCATTCATATCTCTGATCAGGACCTTCATGATTCAACGCAGGGACAGTAAATGCAAAACGTCGACTATCCTCAGGATGATTTGGAATTGAAAAAATCCAATATTTAATATCTATAACTAAAATATACCAGGTTTTTGGCAAAGCAGACAATTGAGGAATCCCTGATTGAGCAGGTCCCATAATAACGATCTCATTATTAATGGTTCTTAAATCTTGAAATAATCTCCATTTACCAGATTTCTTTTTATTGACAAAAATGGGAGTATTATGGGGAGATATGGAAGGTTGTATATGTCCCTCCGCTAATTGTTGTTTGACCAGGTCATGGGCTGCTTGTATTTTTTCTTTAGTCAGGGACCACTGAGGAACCCATAATGGTCTTTCTGATTTCCAAGTAATTTTTATTGTCTCAGTGAATCCTCCTGAAAACCCAATTCATGTCTGTCTGTTCCTTGATCTACTTGTATTGGTGCTGCTATACCTTGTTCTTGTTCTCCTAATCTTTTTCCTTTCCTAAAACCTTGTCTATCCATAATAGTGGGCACATTTGGATTGATGTTATTTGTTAATGTCAAACCTAATTGATCTAGTACATCTCATCCCCATAAATTTATAGGAAGATGATCCAATACATACGGCTATATAGTTCCTTCACATCCTTCAGGATCCTTCCAATCTAATACCATTGCACTTCTATGAGGATTAGTCGCCACTCCTAGGTCTCAAAGCATTGGCTTGTTGTAATGGCCAATGTTTTGGCCATTCTTGATGAGAGATGATGCTAAGGTCTGCACTTGTGTCCAGTAGCCCATTAAATTCATGTACTTGAATATTTAGTTTTAGCATTGGGCGAGAATATAAATTTAAAGACAGCATAGCCCAATTTAAACCTGTGGAGCCTAATCACCTGGAACCTCTTTCTATAGTACTACTGGGAAATTTATCATGCAGGCTGGGTATTAATAATAACTGTGCTATTCTATCTCCTGGTGAAATTACTGATATACCTCTTGGAGAGCTAGCTATAATTCTTATTTCACCTTCATAATCAGGATCAATTACCCCAGGACTTATCATAAGTCCTTTTAGAGTAGAAGAATTGTGTCCTAATAATAAGCCTACTGTTCCTTGGGGAAGAGGTCCTTTTACCCTTGTGGGAATGATTTGAACTCCCATCTCTGGAGTTAGTACTGCTCTGGTGGAGGTGCAGATGTCCAGCCCTGCGCTCCCTCTGGTTTGTCTGATGAGAGATCTAATGGATAATATGTCCTGGGCACTACCCTGGTGGTGTTGCTGGGTTCCTCCAGTGCCCCGTATATTTGTGGTCATGGGCCCCGGAGCATTGGGCCCCCCTGTCCATTTTTTGGCAATGGAGCCTGATGCCTTTCTCCACGATATCATGGGTAAACACCTGGTCCTTGTCCGTTTTTTGATAATGGAGTACCCTCTATGGTGGTTTGAGAATGGCATTCATTAGCCAATGTCTCCCTCTAGAGCATCGTGGGCAAATACCCGGTATTCTACCCCTTTGATACCTAGCTTTGTTAAATCCTCCTCCTATGGGGCAACTCCTTTTAAAATGTCCTGTTTGTTCATAATTGTACCATGTTTTTGGCCTGGCATCTAAAGCCTGTTGTACTGCAGCTGCCAAGACTTGCCCTTGTTCATTAATGTCTCTACATAATTTAATATATGTGTTTAAATCTTCATGTTTCCATGGTCTAATGGCCTGTTTGCACCACTTATTTGCTTGTTCATAGGCTAACTGTTTAATTAATGGCATTGCTTGTTCTGTATCCCCAAAAACTCTGGTAGCTGTTTGAATAAGCCTATCTACAAATTCAGCGTAAGGTTCATTAGCTCCTTGTATAACCTTAGGTAATTGACCTTGTAAATCTCCATGTCCTTGTAAAGTCTTCCATGCCCTAACCACATCAACAGCAATTTGTGAATATATGGCAGGATCATATTCAATTTGTTGACGTTGACCCTCATAAGGTCCTTTTCCTAACAACATATCTAGATTTCTCTGAGGATAACCGGCTGCTGCATTTCACCTAGCCATCTCCGTGCAAAATTCCTCATTGGCAACCTTTCATAACAAATATTGCCCTCCATTTAGCACAGCTTTACACATGCTAGTCCAGTCTGCTGGCATCATGTCCAAGTTAGTAATGGATTCGACCATGCTTATAGTGAAGGGTGCTTGAGGACCATAGGTTGTTACAGCCTCTTTTAGCTGCTTCACTGTTTTGAAATTTAAAGCACGGTGAATCTGCTGCCCTCCTGCCTGCTCAAATACAGGGCATGCTAATCTTTGAGGTCCTGTCTCAGGATCCCATCTATCAACTATGGGGATTGGGGGCCCCTCAGCATATGTTGTCTTCATAGGTGGAGCTGTTGGTTGGACACTTACGCCCTCTGGTGATAGAAAGCTGTTAGTAGCAGCCTCCTGTTGTAACTTTTTCCCTCCTAATGGCCCTTCTTCCTTTAAATTTTCTTCCTCTGTCTGACTAGCTCGAGAGACCTTCTCTTTTACTTGATCTAACATGTTTTCTACCATAGTCTGAACCTCTAACAATTTACTTAACACTCTTTCGGTTTGTTTTTTACTAATTTCTGATCTACTATAAAGATAACGCAACCCAACAAGATAACACAAAACAAAACTGAAACAGAATGAAACAAAAATGGAAGAAAAATGCATTGTATCAATTTTCCTACTTTCTTGAAATGTATATTTGTGGTCTAACATTATCTCTTCTTTAGGAGCGAACAACTTCAAACCTTGAGCCAACCATTTTCCCCAGTTTGCCTGAGAAAGTTCTAGGGACAGGCAACTTGAAATAAAAACAAAATATCAAAACAAGAACACATTGTTTTTTGAAATGGTCACCCATTGTTTCGCTCTCCTTCAGGGGCGAGCAATTTCACTTACCCCCAACCTTCAGGCGTTCCCCATACGAGCCACCAAATGCCGCAGTCTGGCTGGGCACCAATAACCGAGCCGCCACAAAGCACTTGTATGTTCAAATAGGAAACTTTATTGCCCGAACTCCACCAGTACTCCACGTACACTTTCCGGGAACTCCCCCAGCTCTCCACCGGGCTCCATGACAACTCCCTCGGAACCCCGTGAGAACTCAACGGGAACTCTAAAGTAGTGGGCGCCTGCCCTATTGCCAGACAGTAAAGGTCTATATAAAGTTGAATACATAGCTTAACATAACCATCATCATCTCAATGGCTTACTGGTGTCACTTCTCAACCATTCCCTTCTGGCAAAATGCCATGTGTCATCCTGACTCGGCTGTGGCCCTCAAGAGACACTTTGAAAAAGTGGTTTGGTAAAGCAATCATTCTCTTGCTAGCCTTAACTAGATGGGCTATATTTTATCAAGATTATCTGGTATCCAGCACGCACCCACAGAGAATATTTAGTATTGGTAGAAACATTGTTGCTGAGCAACAATCTATGCTGCCAGAAGATGTGGAAAATCTAATATTTATCTAAATTAACCATGACATCTTTACAAAATACCCTTGGTCATTGCCAAAGCATTGTTCTTTTACCCAAGGAGAGGTTATTAACAAGAGTGATGAAAACCAGAAGATAAACACTGAAAAGCACATGAACCCTTTTTAACAACACAGATTTTTATTAAAGGTCTTCCAACTGCATGTACTTTCTGTTTTTCTATGATATCAGTGGAACCAGACAGTGAAAATAAACAAGCTTATTTATGGAGAATTATATTCATTAGACATTCTTTTGATGGTCCCAAATGTGTTATTTTACTTAACTCTTTCAATTTATGGAAAGCAGCAACAGAAAAGGTTAATCATCAAAGGCATTCTTCACTAATGGGGAATCCTTTGAGAATTCCAGTAGCACCTTTAGTACAGTGTTGTGTAAGAAAGGCTTCACTGCTAATAGTCTAGTCTTGTCTATCTAATTTTAACTAAACTTGGCTTTTCTTGATTTCATTTACAGCTTTTCAACTTCAAACTTGCCTAATAATACAGGGTAGGTGTCAAGACTATCTTTTAATAATTTCTAAATTTATTTCTCTTTTTTTTTTACAGTATCACTATACTGAGAGCTAAAGGAAACTCTGTAGACAGTGGATTTGTACTTCACAATACATTTGACAAGTTCTCTTGGATATTTTTGAATACAGGATAGAAACATATGTGATGTGCTAGTACAGTTAGGTGGATTTGTAGCTGGTTGAATGATTTTATGTAAAAGATACTTGTTAGTCAATGTCAAATGCAGGGGATATATCATAAAGCATGGAAAAAATGTAACTGTTTCTCCCTAAAATTTTACCCGTTACTTCAATATCAAAGAAGGAAAGTTGTCATCGGGTTTTAAGCTGTCAAAAAGCTAGAATTGCAAGTATGCTGGATAATTTACACAAGAACCAAGAAAGTTCTACTTGGTTGAAATAGTAAGTTGAATCTCAGGTTAATCTGTACTTGCATTCAAAACATTAAGATCATTTACAATTTGACAACAAAAACCTCATTCTAGAGACAACATTCATAAACAAGTTTTTAGACTTTTAGAAAGAAGGAAACTATTTTGAGACAAAAACATTCAGTGATTGCCAAGTAAATAATATGTTCTTGGTTATTTATTTTAAAAGTATACAAAAATAAATCATCAGATAGTATCTAGGAAATTATATTTAGCACCCTCTGAATTATGATAGGAGACTATAGGCAAGCTGGAACACAATTTTAAAAAGTGACCAAGATAATAAGGGGGTA
Organism: Marmota marmota marmota; assembly: GCF_001458135.2. Taxonomy (NCBI): domain Eukaryota; kingdom Metazoa; phylum Chordata; class Mammalia; order Rodentia; family Sciuridae; genus Marmota; species Marmota marmota. The sequence goes on from NW_026000250.1 coordinate 755,673, forward strand.
AAATTAATGTTGCTTGAGGAATACTTGAAGAAACTAGAAATGTTTAGTTTGAAGAGGCAGAAGTATGGAAGGAGAGAGAAAGGAGGGTAAAAGACAGAAAGAGGTAATTCACAGCTGATATCAAAAGATTCCTTCAAATATTTGCATGGTGATCTTATACAAAATAGAATTAGAGCTTGTCTGTAAGACATAAAGGGACAGACCCAAGACTAACAGTTTTTTGTTACCCTAGAAATATATTTCACAACAACTTAAAGAATGCCCTCTAAACATCAGAGCTTTTCAAGAGGGATGAATTGACTTCAGACACAGTATGAGATAAGGATCCACTAAGCAGGAAGATGGAAGGTGAGATGAATAGAGATAAATGGGTAAAAAGATTATCTTTAAGAATTTTTTCATCCCTGAGATTATATAATTGTTTCCTTGTCTTTTAAGATAGCTACTATGTATCATTCTTCAATTTTGGAATAATGATAGAGCCATTTTGCTCATTTCCCTGATTTTAATTAAAATTGACTTGAGAACATATTTATAAATTAACAGAGAGCCCAGTGTCTTTTGTCTGGAACTCCCATTTACTCATGATATCCAAGAATCCCCAGGTTTTTACAATCTAATAAGCAAGTTAATTGAATTATATCCACACCAAGAGAAAGCTCTGGTGTCTGATGCTTTTCTTACTATTGCTGCCTTTGCTTCTTACTACCACACAGGATTACTGTTCAGCAATCAGTTTCCTGTAGCTGACCTCTTGCTGGTTTGTGTTGGGGGATTGTTTCACTGGCCTTCATTTCCTAGCAAAAGCCAGTATAGTCCTTCAGAGGGAAATAACTTTGGGGCTACAACTTCTAATGCCATAAAACATCCCAAGATAACAGTCATTGGCTTTCCAGGGCTAAAGTTCTTGGTCTCCACTGTCATCCTCCTAAACCAATTCCTCTCCAAAATCATGATTAGTCATTAGAATTACCATGTCTCCATGGGCTAAGATGCCACCCTTTGAAAACATGCAATTCGTATCTCCTTACCCAGGCCAGTAGATAAACACCACTGGTCAAGAAGCTTATACTTTATAGCCTTTGAAAGACAAAGAATCTTAATTCACTCCATCTTTCAGACAATAGATCTACTACCTCCTTAATTAAAATTGGCTTCCCTAAATTTCAAAACCTCTTTCCAATACATTTAATATACTTAATGCCTAAAAGATAAATTATTCTCCCAATGAAAACAGCCAACAAATTACATTTATGAATTCCTCAATAGAGGGGTATTTCTAACTTTGGTCTCTAGCATAAATATTCTGCTACATTTAGACACATGTGTGATTGAAACCACATATATTACTTCTAATGAAAGATATTTTATTAGAAATTCTAAATATTTACAGTTAGGCAGGATCAATTTTTCCTAAATGAACTTTCCAAGTACTTCTATATAATATGTGAAATAAAGTTTAGCTTTTTCTGTTGTAACTGCTTTCAAGCAGGGAGAGAAACAACATTGAGGAAATAAAATATGGTCTACTTGAGATCAGAATGATAAAAGATTAAACAGTATTAGAATATCTAGAAAAGGAAAAAGTGTAAATGTTGTAATCATCTCTCTAATAACCAATTAACTCTGTTTTTTGGTGAAGACCCTGGTTTTAATTCAGGTCTCTATACCTATTACATATGGCCCTCATATTTTGGAGGAAATTAACTCTATTTATGACTAATAATGTGAATCATACCTAAGATTATTAACATAATATAATTTATTGCCAACATATTTTTAGGGGTTAACCTATTTTAGGGGTAATAAAATGGCCCAAATCAGTGCAATTGGCAAGTGTACTATATATCTATATCTGAATATAATTAACTGAGAGACATTTAAGAGAGAAAAGAGAATGCTGTTAATAATTACATGTGGGGAAAATGCATGGAGTACTGCATACATGGCATACACTATTACATCAAAACATTAGACATAAACTAGAACTGTCACAGGAACTAGAATGTATGAGAACACTAGCAATAAAACACATGAAGTAGTTAGTTGGAAACTTCTGACAAAGAAGTTTATGTATTGTGCATATATATCCAAATAAAGCCAGTATGTCAAAGAACTACAGGCACACCCGTAATAAATGCCTAATTACTCATAATATCTGAGAAAAAGAATCAACCTAAAGGTCCAGAAGGTAAATGGATAAAGAAAATGTGATACAAATTTGTGGGTGCATACACACACACACGCATACACACACAAAAAAAAATGGAATATTATCCAGTCATGCAAAAATGGAAGTCTTGTCATTTGTGACAAAATAGCTGAAATTTGATACATTATTATAAGACAAGTCCTGCCTGATTTTACTTTATGACTAAAAAAGTTCAACTCATAGAAATACAATATAGAATGCTGATTGCCAGGGATCAGGGATAGCGATTATGGGGAGACATTGACCAATGTGTATATTTTTGTGTGACTTGATAATATTACATTTGTGTGTGTGTGTGTTTACCCACACACATGTATATCACATATATATGCATTCAGAAAAATGATGAATATTTTTTGGCATCTAATATGCAGAATGAGTGGTGATGAATGACCCCATAATTAAGCATTAACCTGAGAAATTTTAAGAATCCCTGAAGCAAACAGTGCCAAGTTTTAACTTTCACATGAATTACAACCAAAAATAAATAATAGAAGGTGAGAAGAGTAAAACATAGATAAGAAAAAGAGCAGTATTGTTCGTTTATACTATTAACTATCTTTGCTTTAAATTGGTGAATTGAGTTCTGTTCTGAAAAGAAAAATAACTGTTCCTATAGGACATATGATGTCCATTGACTTCCTCCTTCATGCTTAATAATCTTGTATGTGAGAATATAATCTAATTTGTGGAAACAAATTGCTCCTCAGGGATATGTTACTTCAACCCAAATTGAATATATTACTCTTTTTTTTAAAGTAGTAATAAAGATTATATAAGATGCAATTCATTATTTTTCTGTTTCATGATTCCATTGGGAGATGAGACTTAAATAGCATACAGGATGTCTACATTAATTGGGTTGCTTTTTAAATCAAATACAATATAATTTTAACATAAAAATGTCACTCAAGGGAAACATTTAATTTGTAAAGACAATTAATGAAATTTCAAGTAAAATATCTTGGTAAGAGCAATAGAGACAACATGTAAGTTCTAGTCAGCATAGAAGTATTACTAGAGTCTTCATTAGTGGACTCCACTTACCAATATACTTGAAAATAATATGAGCATTAAAGTTCAGGCACAGACTTTGGGGAAACAGAATTATACCAGGACAGAAAAAAACATAAATGTTAATATTCAAAATTTAAAACAATGGGACATATCAGGAAATAGATTACTAGGAATCTGTAGGTCTATATCCTGTATTTGGGTCAATTAGGAGATAACTATAAGAATTATCAAAATCTATATAGTTTTCCCCATTAAACCATAAAGTATTCTTCATCCATCTAGATTTTGCCCAACAAATCAAATCCAGCATTCACGGTCTTCCAAATTTGACTCAAACTAATTGTTCAGTTGTATCTCTTACTATTTCTCTTCATATACCAACACTAAGATAAGTGGAAAACTTGCTAATTCCTAGCACACATGCCATTTTCTGCTTTATACTTTTATTCATAATAACCTAATTTGTTAAAGACTTTCTCAAACACACATATTATACCATCATTAATATTTATGATATATAATATAATATTTTAAAACAGATTAGCATAATTTTTAAAACATTATTTTTTAAAGTTTTTACATGGTGCCAAGGTATAACCCAGTGCCTCATATGTGCTAGGCAAGCACTCTCCCACTGAGCCACAACCCCAGCCCCAATATTTTCATACATGTATATACATTGTTGAAATTTAAATCATTCTGTTTAACACTTCCAATATCTCACATACTTATCATTTTAATAGTAAGATTATAAAATCTATTATCTTAGGAATTTTCAAGTGTACAATGCATTATCATTAACAAAGGCACTATGATGTAAAATAAATCTTGAGAACTTTATTACTCATGATTAAATGAAAATCTGTGTCCTTTGGTTAATATCCCCTTTCCTGTCCATCATCCTCAACAGAATCTGTGAACTGGAATTATATTTTCTAATTCTATCAGATAATTTTTTATATCATGCATATAAATAATATCATGTGGTATTTATCATGTGCCTGACTTATTTTGCTTTTCATAATGTAGTCTAAGTTCATAAATATATTTGAAAATGACCAGATTACTTCTTTTTTTAGGCTGAATAGTATCCAATTGTGTATATAAATGACATTCTTTATCCACTCATCTGTTTTGAACTGTTGGGGTTTGCTTTTGGATTCCTATGTTTGCATTATATCTTTGAGATTTTCAAATGAAAACTAATTCACCAAATCCAGCAAATAGGCCTACATGTTCCTAGTAATCTTTTTCCTAATAAGTCCCATTGTTTTAAATTTTGAGTGCAGTCTTGGTGGTCATGAGTTCTTTTAGCTTATCTTTTTTCATACAAAGTTTTTTGAAAGAAAGTTTTGATGTATATAGAAATCTTGGCTAGCAATTGTTTTATTTTAGAGCTTGGGATATCTCACTCCAAGCCCTCCTTGATATTAGGGTCTGAGTTGAGAAGTCAGACGTGAGTCTTATTGGTTTGCCTCTATATGTGACCTGATATATTTCTCTTTCAGCTTTTAATATGCTTTCATTACTTTCTATGTTAGGCATTTTGTTTAAGTTTTCATCTTGTCTGTTTGGGGTCCTATATATATCCCATATATAGATGCCTATCTCATTTCTAATATGCATAACATTTTCTGTTATTATCTCACTTGAAAATGTTCTTAATGCCTTCAGCATGAATCTCCATGCTTTCTTCTATGTCAGAGATTCAGGTTTTTTCTCTTAATTCTGTCCCATCATTTTTGTATATTCTGATCATAGTCTCTTTTTTCATAATTTCATACTGAGTACTCAAGTTCATATACCTTTTCTTCAAGGTTTGAAATTCTGTTTTCTATACAAGCTGAACTGTTGGTGATGCTTTCAAGTGAATATTTTTAATTGAGAAAAATTGATCTTTTTTAGTTGTTCTAATAAGGTATATGATACTGTGGAATGCATTCTGATACATCATACATAAATGGAGTATAACTTCTTATACTTTTGGTTGTATATGATGTATAAACACACTGGTTGTCTAGTCATATATGCACATAGGGTCATAATACTTGATTCATTCCACGATCCTTCTTACCATTATAACCCCTTCCCTCTCTTCACTCCATTCTGCCAAATCTAAAGTACCTCTGTTCTTACTTAGCCCCCTCCCCTTGTTGGGAATTAGCCTCCACATATCAGAGAAAACATCTGCCATGGTTTTTTTGGGGGAATAGCTTGTTTTGCTTAAAATGATGTTCTCCATCTCCCTCCATTTACCTTTCATTCATCTTTAAGGCTGAGTATCATTCCACTGTGTATATATGCCACATTTTCTTTATCGGTTCATCTGTTGAAAGAAACCTAGGTTGGTTCCATAGTTTAGCTATTGTGAGTTGAGCTGCTATAAGCAATGATATGGCTGCATCACTGTAGCATGCTGATTTTAAGTCCTTTGAGTATAAACCAAGGGGTGGGATAGCTGGTTTAAATGGTGGATCCATTCCACATTTTCTGAGGAATCTCCATACTGGTTTCCAGAGTGGTTGCACCAATTTTCAGTCCCACCAGCTGTGTATCAATGTGCCTTTTCCCCCACATCCTCGTCAACTTTTATTGTTGTCTATATTCTTGATAATTTCTATTCTGAACTGAGTGAAATGAAATCTTAGTCTTGATTTGCATTTCTCTAATTGCTAGAGATGTTGAACATTTTTTTTTCATATATCCTTGACCATTCTATTTCTTCTTCTGTGAAGTGTCAATTCAGTTCCTTAGCCCACTTACTGATTGTGTTATTTGTTTTTGTGATGTTAAGTTTTCTGAGTTCTTTATATATCCTAGAGGTTAATGGTTAACTGAGGTACATGTAGTAAAGATTTTTTCTCATTCTATGGGTTCTCTTTTCTCATTCTTGATTGCTTCCTTTGTTGTGAAGAATCATTTTTAGTTTGATTCCATCCCATTTATTGATGCTTGATTTTATTTCTTGTGCTTTAAGATTATTTTTTTCTACCTTTGTTTTGTTTATTTGTTTGTATGTGGTGCTGAGAATCAAACCCAGTGCTTCAAATGTGCTAGGCAAGCAGTGCACCACTAAGCCACAACCCCAGCCCCTTTAGGAATCTTGTTAAGGAAGTCAATTTCTAAACTGGCATGATATAAATTTGGGCCTACTTCTTCTTTTAGGTGCATAGTCTCTGTACTAATGCCTGAGTCCTTGATCCACTTTGAGTTGAATTTTGTGCAGGGTGAGAGATAGGGATTTAATTTTATTTTGTTATGTATAGATTTTGAATTTTTCCAGCACCATATGTTGAAATGGCCATCTTTTCTCCAAATAATATTTTTGGAGTCTTTGTCTAGTATGAGATAACTGTATTTATGTGGGTTTGCCTCTCTGTCTTCTATTCTGTATCATTGGTCTATGTGTCTGTTTTGGTGCCAATACCATGCTGTTTTGTTACTGTAGCTCTATAGTGTAATTTAAGGACTGTTATGTGATGTCTCCTGCTTTACTTTTCTTGCTAAGGATTGCTTTGACTATTCTCAGTCTCTTATTTTTCCAAATAAATTTCATGATTGATTTTTCTAGTTCCTAGAAGAATGTCATTGAGATTTTAATAGAAATTGAATTATATCTTTTGGTAATAGGGCAATTTTGACAATATTAATCCTTCCTGTCCAAGAGCATGGGAGATATTTTCACCTTCTAAGGTCTTATTTAATTTTTTATTTAGTGTCCTATAATTTTCATCCTAGGTCTTTCCCCTCTTTTGTTAGATTGATTCACAAGTGTTTTATTTTGGGGGGCTATTGTTAATGGGGTAGTTTTCCTAATTTCTCTTTCAGTGGAACTCAAACTATCACTATTTGCCAATGATATAATTCTATAATTAGAAGATCCAAAAAATTTCAATAGGAAACTTCTAGAACTAATAAATAAATCTGCAAATTAGCAGGATATAAAAGCAACATCCATAAATCAAATGTGTTCCTACATATCAAGTCAATATTTAATTTGATTCATTCCAGGAGTTCTTATTGGTTTCTTTTCGGTATATTTATTTATTGATTGATATTGTCTTTTATCTCCTATGTTTGCTTTCTTACTTCATTTCTTACATCTTCTTTTAGTTCATTGACCATTTTAATAACCACTTCTTTCAGTTTTTCTTTGGAATTTATCTACTTCCCTATCTGTGGTATCCTTGTTTGGACATTAGTGAATTTTGGGGCAGAATGGTTTGCCTATTTACTCATGTTTTCAAAAGTATTGACCTGTATATCAGTTAAGATGGATTCCTCTTTGTCTTTTATAAATATGTTCTTTTGTGTGCAGTTATTGTTATTGTTTTTGGACTTCTTTCTATTTTTGAGATATGATTAGACTTCCAGGAGTGAGACCTAATTTGCCCTCTGGTTGTTGCTCCTTGGGGCCTGGTTGTTGTTTGGCGGATTGTGTGTCCTGTATTCTATGTTTTGAAGCATTATTAGGCTGAAGTTGGGCTAGATTATCCATTCACCTATGAATGGACACATAGGTTTCTTGTATCTTGGTCATAGTGAATAATGCTATAGTGAACAAGACAGTGTGGTTATGTCTTCAATGATGTATTCAAATTATTTTATATCCTTTGGATATACACCCATCAGTGGGATTTTTAAGTCATATGTTAGTTATATTTCTAATACATTGAGAAATAACCAAACCATTTCATAACGTCTGGACCAATTTACATATCTATTAACAATGTACAAGGTATCCCTTTGTCCGCATCTACTCTAACTCTTGTGGTATAGCTGTTTGACTTCCAAATAGGCATGTTTTGGAAGTTTGATTTGTAGTGTGGCAATATTAAGTTGTGTTGGGACATTTAAGAGGTAGGGCCTAGTAGGAGGTCAGGTCATTGGGGGTGTTTCCATTAAGAAGAGATTAAGGTGACTCTCACAGATCAATGCATAATTCTCTTGAGAGGATTTTGATGAAAGTATGTAATGTTCCTTCCCCACTCTCTCTGGCTTCCTGTTTTACCATGTGATCTCTCATTTTTGCATGCTTTACATCCATAATGCCTTTTGCAATGGGACACAACTAAGGGGGATTTCACCCAAGGCAAGCAGATGTTACTGCCTTGCTGTTAAACCTCCAAAACTGTCCCCAAGAATTGAAAACAGAATCTTGAAGAGGTGTTTGTACAACCATATTTATTGTAGCATTATTCTCAAACACTATAGAAGCATTCTAAATGCCTATCACTAAAAGAATGGATAAAAAATTTGGTATATACATTCAATGAAATTTTATTCAGTTTAAAAAGGAAAGAATTTCTGTCATATGCTATAATATTAACTAAAATTAAAGACATAATTCTAAGTAAAATAAGATGATGTGCAAACCACAAATACTGTATGATTACACTCATACAAAATACCTAATATATCCAAACTAAAAAAGTATAATGTTGTTACCAGTGGCTGGTAAGGAGGTGGAAATTGGAGTTCTTGCTTAATGGGTATAGAATATCAGTTTTGCAAGATAAAATTGTTCTAGAGATCTGTAGCATAACAACATTTACATAATTAAAACAATTGTGCCTTACACTTATTATAGTTAAGATGATAAATTTTATGTTATTATTCTTTACTATTATTTGAAAAATGTAAAACCTATTCTTAGCTCATGGGCTATAGAAAAACAGGTGGTGGGTGAGATTTTGCCCATTGGATATTTTCCCAATCCCTGGTTTAGTTTAAGATGGACATTTAAATGGAATGAAAGAATAGATTTTGCACCCATCAAAGAAGAGAATTTACACAATATTTAAATAACATTTTGCCTTTAAATAACACTTAAACTTTTCCCAAAACACCATGTAGTAGGTTAAATTGTGTCCCCCCCCCCCC
>NW_026000250.1:764979-770647 GCF_001458135.2 Marmota marmota marmota
GTCCCCCCCCCCCCCAAATAATATGTAGAATTCCTAACATCTAGTACCTGGAAATGTGACTTTATCTGGAAATAGGGTTTTCACAGATAGAACCAAGCAAAGAGAAGGCCATCAGGATCGGCCCTAATCCAATATGACTTCTATTCTAAAAATAAGGAAAGAGACATAGACACACACCATGTGAAAACACAAAGAATAAAGTTCAGTTGATACAAGCTAAGGAATAATTTAGGATAACAACATTAGAGGAGGCAAGGGATGATCCTCCTGAGAATCTTAAAAGGAATTATGGTGCTGATAACTCTATTTTTTTTTACTTCTAGCCTCAAGAATTATAAAATAAAGAAGTTTCCTGACCACTTAGTTTATAGACTTTGTTAGGGTAGTCCTAAGAAATTAATACACACTATCAGGGTGTAGAAATTGTTATTTGTCAATAATCTTATATATTCTTTGGTGCAATAAAAGAATGATGTAGAACATAATCATTGTCAACAAGAAGAATAAATTCTAACTTGGAAGACAAACCTAATGCATGTGAAACAATCTAAGAACATTAGATTATTTAAATAATACAATTATATAGGAGTATGTCAGACATAGGAAAGAATACTTAGCAAGCTAACCTAAACTATTACATTATATATATAAAATGTTAAATGGTAAAAATTAATTTATAATGTTAAATGGTAAAAATTTGAAATGAGAAAGTTCAAATAAACTTCCCTTGCTATTATGTTTTAGCTAAAAGTTACTATCCCATATATTTCTTAAAACTTGCCATTTGAAAAATAGTTTGTGTAATCCCTTGCCAGATTATTATATATTTCACTAGTTATATATCACATGAATATGAAGTTTACTCTTTTTACTGAAAAATATTTATTTCTAAAGAATTTTGGAACTACCAAAAGAAAAATGTTTGTGTGGGGCAGACTACGTGTTTACTACACTATGTCCCCAATTTTCCTGAACACACTGGAATGTAGAGGATGCCTAATATTGGCTCAATGGAATTCTCTAGACATCAGGGAAATGTAAATCAAATCAAAACTACACTAAGATTTTATCTCACTCCATATCACTCCAGTCAAAATGGCGATGATTAAGAACAAACAATAATAAATGCTGACAAGGTTATGGGTGGGGGGAGACACACTTTACAATCCTGTGGGACTGCAGACTGGTACAACCAATCTGGAAAGTGTTATGGAGATTCCTCAAAAACCTAGGGATGGAACCACCATCTGACCCAGTAAATGGTGGAAATGTGAAGTGAAATAAAACAAACTCAGAAACTCAAAGGAAAAATATATGCAGACTAGAGTAAAATAAAGCAAGGGGTAAGGGAAAGATAGGATAATATAAAGATAAAGGAAAATCAGTAGTATAGAAGGAGATCAAGAGGCAGAGTGGAAGGATGACTAAGAGGAGAAAATGGAGAATGAATTCTTAAAAAATTATGGAATATGCATATATAAATATATGAGAGAGCACTTCACCTTTATGCACATATATAAATCATATATAAATTAATAGATGAGGGAAAGGAAGTATAGTAAAGTCGAGGAAGATGAATAGGAGAGGGGAGGAAGAATGGGAGGGAAAAGGGGCAGGGAAAAAGGTGGGATTATGAACTAAACTAGAATTCCACGTATGTATGTGTTTTTGGGAAAACCCAACTACCATGCATAATTATAAAGCTCTATTTTTTAAAAAAGATAACCCCCCCCCAAAAAAGAGAGAGGGCTAATATTGTAGAAGAGGCCTAATATCTAGTAAGATTGGACTCTATGCTAGTAAAAGACATAAGATCCAAACATTATATGGCAAGTAAAATAAAAAACTGGAAACTCTTATGCCAAATTATCTTGGAAAACAAAAATCAATTGTATCATTAGCTACATCACTGTGGAGAAGTTATTTAACACCACTATCTCAATTTCTTCATTAATAGAATAGATAGAAATCCCCTCAGTTCCCCTAATTTACAGGTTCAATATGAGACTTAATACCTGGGGAATGATAATAATAACAACAACAACAATAACAATAATAAAAGTGCTTGACAAATAAAGGTGTTTTAGTCAGCTTTTTCACTGTTTTGACCAAAACCAAAAGACCTGACCAGAACAACTTTAAAAGAAGAAAAATTTATTTGGCCCTCAAGGTTTTAAAGGTCTCAGACCATAGATGGCTGGCTGTATTGTTCTGGACCAGAAATAAGACATAACATCATGGTGGAAAAGTGTGGTGAAGAAAAGCACCTCAGAACATGGCACCAGGAGAGAGACAGAGAGAGAGAGAGAGAAAGAGTGCTACCCTCATCACACACAATATATAAATCCCAAGGCACACCCCCATGACCCACCTTCTCCAGTCACACCTTATGTGCCTACTGTTATCACCCAATTAATACAATAAAATGGATTAATACACTGATTAGATTAAGGTTTCCATAACCCAATGATTTCATCTTTAAAATTTCTTATATTGTCTCACACATGACCTCTTGGGAAACAACTCATATGTAAATGAAAATATTGCACCCATGTCCCCTAAAACTCATGCCCTCTCACAAAGTAAAATGCATTTAGTCCATTTTCAAGCATCCCCATTTGGTCTTAACAGTTTTAGCACTGCCCAAAATTCAAGTTCAAGACTCCAAGTCTCAGGGCAAACTCTAAACATGATCCCCTGTAAAAACCAAAAGCAATTTTCATATATCCAATACATAAAGGCAAAGAGCAAATATTTCCTTTCCAAAAAGGAGACATAGTTTCACAAAAAAAAAGAGTTATGCAACCAAAGAAAGACCAAAATACAGCTGGACAAGCAAGTCCTGGAATTCCATACTACACATCCAACATCTTTGCTACATGGCATGGTGATATCTTCACCAAAGGGTTTATGTAGATCCACTCCTGTTCCCTTGCTGTTTGCAGCCCACATGGTTTCTCTTTTGGCTTGTCTCTGATCAATTCCTGAGCAAAAATCCCACATTACTGGCATTTCTTAATTTCAGGGGTGTCTCCATTACCACTTTATTTACCTTCTCACTTCTTCACATATAATGCTCTCAGGTGCTGCCCACAGGGAAACCAACACTGTTGCACTTTGCCTGGCTTCCCAGATCTTCCTTTGAAATCTCAGTGGAATCCCCAATGTTCCCCTAACTCTAGCACCCTATAATCCTGCAGAACTAGAACCACACAGCTGATACCAAGATCTGCCGCCATCTCAAGTAGTAGCCAAATCTTCAAGAATCATGAGTGACTAGGTTGAGTATGATGAAACAATTTTCTAGGGCCCCCTATGCAAACCAGGTGCCCCTAGGACTTACCCTCAAGGAACTTATTTTCTTTTAAAACTCTTGAGCCTGAGATGGCTGTAGTCTTGCCAATAACTGAGATGTCCTCAGGTCATCTTTTCTATTGTTTATGGGTGAGTACTTAGCAGAGTTTCTTTTGGTGGCTACAATCTCCTTAAGTAACTTTCTTAGCTCCATCTTTATTCACACTTTTCTGACCAAAATGCAAGTTTTTCAGATCTTTCTGCTTTTTCCTCTGCTCCAATTATCATGATAAAATTGGCTAAAAGCTGTCAACAATATCCATAACTCCACCTGATGGCTGTGCTGCCTTGAAATTTTCTCCACCAGATTTATTAGTCGATCAGTTTAAAATTCAGCCTCAAAAAAGTCTCAGGACTTAGGCAAAATGTAGACAAATTCTTTGTGAGAACATAACATGAACGGCCTCAAGTCCAATTTCCAATAAGGTCCTAGTCTTCTGAAGCCTCATGAGCCTAGTATTTATTGCCTACATCATATTGACCTTCTGTTCTTCTGAGCTCCCAACAGAATGCTCCACTAAGCTCTGTTTGTGATAAGCTAAAGTTTTTGTACTTGCATCCCTATGCTTTCAAAATATCTTTCTCCATAAGCCAGCTTCAAAGGCTTCTGAATTACATGGTCAGTTTTATCACAGCAATGGCCCCACTTCATATTAGTAATTTCTGTTTTAGCCAGCTTTTTCACCACTGTGACTAAAAGACCCAAGAACCGTTTAAGGAGGAAAAGTCTATTTTGAGGTTCATAGCTTCAAAGGTCTCAGTCACCTAATATCAAAACCATAACAGAAGCCTATGGAAAGAGACCCAATTTAGCACAATAAAATATGGTAAATATTCTGGCAAGAATTTTATTTTCTTAATGAAAGAAATTATTCATTTTAAAATAATTTGAACTCAAAACAGATCATGGTGTGAAATTCTCTCTAGCTATTCAGCAATAAAACAGATGGAACAGAAAAATATTCACCACCCTGTTAGAGGTTAAATACAAAAATAGGCTGGACTTTTATGTGAGATAGAATTCAACAAAGCTGAAGAGTTGAATTAGGAAGAGTTGGTAATGAGAGGGGAAATAAAGATCCAGAGAAACTCAATCAGAAGGCATGATCTGAATGTCTTCATAAAAACTTCAATCAAGATACAAAGATCAGGAATATACTTGGTAGAAAAGAAAATCCAGTTCCAAATGTATGCCTCCCAATAGACAGTCAGTAGTTTAACCTATATTAATGGATCATGAAATGAGGGGTGTGTTAAACATTCTCAAATAGTCTATATGTGCCTTTGACAGACTAAGTGTAAAGTCCTTTTATTATAAATTGCATGTACCATAAGTTACTCTACTAATAGTTGTGCAGAGTTGAGGACAAAACTACAATCTCAGTTATAACATATATGTAAATCTTAAAGAGTGTAAAGTGAGTAAACTGACTCAGCAAATTCTAAGTGACTGTGCTGATGGTAAAAACTAATAGGGAACACTGGTCTGTAGAAGAATGTTGTTAAAGGTTTAGCAAAGAAATGACTGGGGATCCATTTATGTAGAGAGTGAAAAATCTATTTGAAGCTGGGTGTTCTGGCATATGCCTGTAATCCCAGCAGCTAGAGAGGTTGATACAGGATAATTACAAGTTCAATGCTAGCCTCATCGAGGTCCTAAGCAGATTATTGAGACCGTCTCAAGATAAAAAATGTCTGGGAGTAAGCACAGTGGTTAAGCACCCCTGGGTTCAATTCCTGGTACCAAAAAAAAAAAAAAATATTTGAAATTAAAACTAAGCAGAAAAATGTTCATAATGAATACATTTTAAACTTGGCAACAACAATGAGTCTTTATTATAGAAAAAGTACACAATTGCCTCAGAGAACATAGGAATGGACAAGAGTTCCCAGCACTGAAAAGTAAAAAGCACAATTGTGACATTCGGATGAGCAAACTAAGAGAGAATGAAAATCTTTGTAAGAAGAATAGTGAATTTATGTAAGAAGTGAATTCTTGGTAAGAAGAATAGTGAATTTATGCAGATGTTCAACTATTCTTTGAACATCTGCATAAATTGTTAGTAATCAGCAAATAATAACAAAGCCGAAATATCAAGTCAGACTCTATGGAACTAAAACCATATGAGGCAGGTCACAAAATCACAGACTGAACTGTTTAGAACTTATTCTCTTACTTTAAGACCTGAAGTTCACTAACTTCTTAGTAAGATGAACTGGAGATCAATATCAGAGAACATGGTGTATATATATATATATTTATATATATATATATATATATATATATATATATATATATATATATATATATATA
>NW_026000250.1:775363-783316 GCF_001458135.2 Marmota marmota marmota
CCTCCTCCTCCTCCTCCTCCTCCTCCTTCTTCTTCTTCTTCTTCGAGTCAGACCAAGGTCTGGCAATAATTGGCTCCCCCAGCTGCTAGCCCCCACGACAGGGCTGCAAAATGGTTCCTTCCACTGTCCTCCATGCATTCTGCCAAGAGAGACAGTGGCTTTCCTCCTATATACAGATACTGTGTAGCACAGCTCACTGATTTTTCTAGCAGTGTCTCTGATATCTAGGCTCTCTGCTCCCTGATATGCTTCAGTTTTCCTGATAATGGGGGGGGTCCTTTAATTTCTTTAGTGCATTCATGTAGGAACTATACTGGTTTGTGCCTCTAGCTGCTGTTGCAGCTGTGGGGCTGAGATTTTTTTCCTCTTATTTTATTATTCAAGATCTCCTGAGTATCCAATCTCATTTGAATGTCCAGTAGTAAATTCTAATGAAATTTCCCCTAATTCTTGATCATTCACCCACCTTGTTGAAAACTCTCTGTATGATTTTCTTACACTATGGATCCACTAGGGAAATGACCCATCTATTTCACTATCCTGCCACCTCCCCTAAGAATAACTCTTATTGGAGAGTGATGACAGAATAGGAACCCTCTACATTCTTTCACTTAATGTATATGGAGATCTGATAACAAAATTCAAACAAATTTCTTTTTTCCTTTTTATTTTTGGTGAAAAATCCAAATTAAGAATTTAACTTAATGTATGAAAAAAGGAGAAGAGTTCTTTTAAGTTTGAGATGACAATCCAGAAATACTCAGTAAATATATAGAAATATAAAATTGGTGTCCAGAAAAGAAATCAAGGTGGATGAAAATAATAGTGGAGAACATTTTGGAACAATTAAAGCCATGAGGGACTCTCTAAGGGAACAATCACACACACACAAAATCCAGGGCCTGGGTTTGGTTTTTGATATAATGTCCAATTTGCCTACTTTAGATAGAAAATACTCTTGAAAAATGCTTATATGCTAAGGATCTGTAATCAGAAAACCCTTATTTAAATTTTGGTTCTGCCTCTTACTGGCTGTGTAAAAATTTTACTTAATTTCTCTGAGAGTAAATTTCTTCATCTATATGAGGCATCTTTATTAATTGAGGTTTGTTAGATTTTCTGAAATAATGTGTGAAATTAGCACAATGCTTTTAACATAATAAAAATCTTAAAACCCTATTATGATTATACTACTCTGAGATACAACATTCTCTTACTGTAACTTTAAAAAAGATTTTGATTCTATTATTGACTTGCAACCAGCCTTGTCAAGGTTATAGATGACCTCTACCTTGACAAATCCAATGACCAAGTCTCAATCTTCATCTTAGCTACTCAACAATGTTTAACAGAACAATGTTCAACAAACATGTTCCTTGAAATACTTTATTCTCTTTTTGTCATACACATCTGTTTTTAATAGCTCTCTAGTTGTTTCTTTTCAGTATCTTTTTGTGGATCTTTTTTCTATGTATACCTATAACTATTACAATATTCTTAGGAACAGTTATCAGAATCTTTCTCTGTCATATGTCCAGCTATGGCTTTTCATACTATCTGTACGCTATCCTTCTAAATTTTCATCTCCAGCCTAACTACTCCTTTGAATTACAGAATAATCTATACAAGTGTCTACATGACTTCTATAATTGGTTATCTAAGCAACACTATACTCTTTATTCCTACCCCCCGACACCACATCTTCCTTCCCATAATTGTGTCCATCTGAGTAAAGGTTAAGTATCCACTTGCTTAATATTTAAACCATTAACTAATTTTTTGAATAGATCTTTTTCCCCTTATCATTTTGAGATATCATCAACAAGTAAGAAGTATATATATCAAGGGAATAAACCACAATTGCTGTATGCATTGATTATGAAATGATCTAGCAATCCCCTATGAGTATATATATGAAGGAAATAAAATCACTGTTTTTAAGAGATATTTTTATCCCCATGGTCATAATAGCAATATTTTCAATAGCCAACATATGACAAAACGTCAGATGTCTATGAATAGATGAATAGACAAAGAAAATTATGGAATAGCTTTGCAATAGAAAGTTAAGCATATATAAAAAATAGAAAGTAATCCTTCCAGGGCTGGGGTTGTGGCTCAGTGGTAGATCTCTTGAGCTCTTGCCTAGCATGTGCAAGGCACTGGGTTCAAGCCTCAGCACCATATAAAATAAATAAATAAATAAATATTTTTTTTTCTTTTTTAAGAAAGTAATCCTTCCATTTGTAGCAACAGGGATGAAACTGAAGGACATTATGCTAAGTCAAATAAACTTGACACAGAAGAATAAATATTTCATAATCTCATGTACATGAAGAGCCTAAAAAATTCAAACTGACAGTAACAGAGAGTAGAATTGTGGCTAACAGGAATAGCAGGCATGAGCGAAGACATATGGTCAAAGGGGATAAACCTTCAGGCATAAATAAGATGTGTAACCATTGGAAAAGTAACATATAACATGGTAGTTACAATTAATAATAATATATATTTGGAATTTGTTGAGAGGAGTCACTGTTGAGGCCTTCATATCTCACACCTTATATTTAAACAATACACCAAGAACTTCCAGTTTCATTTAAAATAGTTCCCAATCCTGACCACTTTTCATCATCTCCACCGTTATTATGCTAGGCCAAGCAACTGATATTTTTTTATGAACTACTGCAATAATCACATAACTGTTTCTTCCACTTCTTCCTTTGTCCCATTAACACCATTTACACAACAACAGAATGATCCTTGAAAAATTGTTAAAACATGCTTTTTAAATTCTCTAATAGCTGTCTAATCACTCTAAGTAAAATCCAACTATATAGCATCAATAAAAAGGCCCTATGTGATCTGGCTCTGGACTATGAATTTCAACCATCTACTACCACTTTCCTTTTATTCTGTCCATGCTGATCTTCATATAGTACCTTGACAATGTCAAGTTCTTTTCCACCTCAGGATTTTAGTATTGATATTCCTTTTGAATATGCTGCACCATCAAAAAATCCTCATTTCATTCAAATCTGGTCTCTGCATAAATGTCATTTTTTGAGGGAGGCATTCTTTTACCACTGTAGGTAAATATACCCAGTTTCACTAACCACATACTCTGCTTTATTTTTCTTTCTAGCACTCATCACTGTCAGACATTATATGTTGTATTAGGTTATATTACATTATCTTTGTGTCTCAACTTTATTTTTCATTATTTATCTTTATTATTTAATAATAGAATTATTAATCGCCATCAAAACATAAGCTACATCTATTACAATCTATTTTATTTTATATTAGTTAAGAGTATAAGTTTTTGATAAAATTTTTGCTATCATTTTTTGAAATCAAAGAAATGTTGAAGTTAGCATGTATTCTGAGTCAATGAGAAATGATTTTTCTAAAGTTGTAAACACCTGATAAAAGAGTTCTAATTCTTCCCTGATGGTAAATAAGAAAATCCTCTGAAAAATCTACAAAATAAATGCTTTAAAGAGTTTAGAATCTGATCATTTATATGTTTTTTTCTTTTTAAATAGACTACTTAAAAAAACTATCAATATATAATCAGGGAAGCATAGAAACATTTATTTGCATACAAAATTCTGGATTAAATTTCTTCTGATTTTTATTAACAATAAAAAATGTTCTGCAACACAACCTCAAAACAGTAGTTTTGTTCCCCAAATTATGAGTACCCATATTTATTAAAACAAATCAGGACAAAAAACTCTTGATAGCTTCCAGCATTTCTGGAAGAAGTTGCTTTAATTTTTGAAGAGTGTTCCTTATAATCCTTCTTTCTTTCCACATGTACAGTCCCAAATTTTACATGACATATTTAATTTTTAACAAAATTTTTGCAGCATCTTATACATAAATAATAAAACACAAACATTGCTATGTATACCATGAAAATACTGTTTTCCTCTTTAGAATATAGGCCAAATATTTTGTAATAGAGTTATTTGAACAATGGTAGGAGTCAGACCTAGCCTTATTAAAAGTCATTTTCTTTTTCTTATTGCTCCTTTATTACTGGGAAGCCCAAATCAAAGTTAAGAATAATTGCTTTACTTGTTTTATTTGTTAATAATTCTTTCATTACAAGGTAACCTTTAATAGTAGGATAATATAAATGATCCTGACAAAAAAAGGAGATTTATCACATTTTCTCTTAAGTCTGGATTATTTAGGTTACACTTTATTATCAGTAATGCATTTTTTATTACAAGTCTTTAAATTGCAAGCTAGTAAGTACTAGGTCATTACATTTATTTCCTCAGTTTCAATACAGTGTCTTGGCTAAATGTATCACTTTAAATAGTTAAATTGTAGAGCCTATATTATATCAAATTAATATAAAATAAGTTTAGAGTTATTCTCTTTTTCTATTCAAGAAAAGACAGTGGGGATAATGTACTTTTGGTTTTTAAAAGAGAATTGAAAGTAGACAAACAGGATGATCAAAGCATTATCCATTAAAGTAAGTAGTGCAAGGATTTTCAAGTCTGTGGCTTCCCCATAATTATTATTTCTAAGGGAGACACCATCATAAGTGAAATATTTATCAAATAATTTTAAAGTCAAAGGAAGATCAAAAAATTTATTAACTGTGCAGAATATTGGTTTATTTTTTGTCCTAGATCACCTTTTTAAAAGTACAGTGTTAATTTTTCAAAGATTTTCCCTATGGCAATTCTGTTAAAGAAATAAACAGCCCCATCTTTTTTATTAAATGCCTTAGAAGGATAGGAAAAGAATACTAAGGGAAATAGACTAATTATATTTCACATAAATACAAGGTCATGTAGGAAAAGAGGCAATATATTCTTGTACTCCTAAGCTTAGTCAATTCTAATTTGGTTTTTAAAAATGTCCAATACATCTAGATACAGTTATTGTGTTAGCAAAAATTGATAAGGGTGGGTCTTACAGTTAGTAATCTTATGAGTAACTAAAAACAACCGAATGAAGAATTCACAGAAGTTTATCATATGGCAAATATTATGAGTGACAAATTTTAAAAACCTCCAGTTCAAGTTTCTTACACAAATTTCAGAGCAATAAGCAAGTGTATGGTAAACAGTATTTAATATATCTACATCTGAGGTTTATTTTATTAAATTATCATAACAAATTTATATCCTAAGCATTAGCAATACTTCCCTTCATTCAACAAAGTAGAGGAAGATTTTTGTAAGTGAAGAAACACCCTCAAATAACCTTAAAATCATGAATTAGATTATTAAATAATAGTAATAACTCTCGAAATCAAATATGTTATGACATAAGGAATAAATTATAAAACTCACTGTTTTCAGTTAGTAGATCTCTGCCTCTCTGTTCTGGACTAAACTCTTGGTTTAATTGACCAAACTGGTAGAAAGTCTTTGATTTTTATAGCATGGCATTCAGTCACACAAAGGAGTTATATATTCCCCACTTTCAAGGTATAAAGATTAATTTCCATTTTTCCCCTGCTTATTTCCTCCCAATCATATAATGTTATAATTTTAATGCAAATTCCAGATTCTGTATTTGTTCCTCTTGAGACCCTGAGCATCCATCCCAGGTGCTAGTTTTCCACAGTGTTCAAAATTTCCTTACCTTGGAGCATGCCCCCATAAATGTAACCCAGATTTGGAAAAATTTAATGGAATGGAATATCTCAATCATTCCATCAGTAGCAAAGTTATCACCATTCTCCCTATAGCATTCTCACTGACATTTTGAATTTATAAGTTGGGAATGCTTACACAGAAGTCTATTTTATATTGGAATAGGAGATTAATAGTAAATAATGATGATAGTTATGATTGTTATGTATCTTTATTTATGTAGAACTATGTAAGAAAAACAACTAGTTGATAAACTTGGGAATTTGGCTTATGTCTTTTTACTCAAAGTTCCACGTTGTTAGACAATAGCTCCACCTTTCTTAACACCAAGTATCTCATATATTATAAAAGAGCATATATTTGCACATAGACCCCTTCCTCTGTTAAATAAGATTAAATAAATTTATTTTTCTGATTCACTATCTGAAAATTTCTGTACTTGGCTTTTTTTACAATTTGTCTGGATAGTCATTTTGGGATAATTACATTTTATTATAAATACATGGAAGGAAATATTTAGGTATAATGGCCTAAATATTTATTAATATTATATAATAATTTATTAAAAATTATTTTAATAATAATTTTCAGCTAAAACAACCTTCCACACTTTTCTTGAAGTTCAAAAATCAAATAATAATTTGTATCTCTAAGGCAGTTGTAAATAATGGGGATTGAATAAGCATTTTATGGAAGTAAAAGTGGATATGGAAATGAAACAATCAGAATTTAGTTCACTTATTGCCTCATTTGTTTAGAAAACAGAATTAAAGAACTTCAGAAATAGGATAGAAGAAGGAAATGATACACATACAGCACTGTATGAAAGAAATATATTTCATGCATATTATTGTTGCTACTAAAAATGTAACTAATTATGAAATAAAATATTATTCAAGAAAAAAAAAGAAAGTTGATTAGGCTTTGAATATATTTATTACCTTTGGATAGACTAATATATTCATTTTTTGCAAGGGGTACAGCAGATTGAACTCAGGGGCACTCAGCCAATAAGCCACATTCCCAGCCCTATTTTGTATTTTTTTAAAATTAAGAAACAGGGTCTCAGTGAGTTGCTTAGTGTCTTGCTTTTGCTGAGGCTGACTTTGAACTTGCTAGCCACGTGCCTCAGCCTCCTGAGCCACTGGGGTTACAGGGATGCACCACCTCATCTGGCCTGTATTACTTATTATTGAGAGAAAATGAATAACTTCCTCCCTTTTATTCATCAAAGAAGAAGAAGATCTCTATAAGTGAAGAAATATATATTACAGATAGCCTAAAATCATAAATTGGATCATTAAATAATATCAATAATTTATGAAATCAGTTATGTTATGACATAATGAATAAATTAGTCAAGTAAAATTTTACCTTTTTTGGAGTTCTATAATTTTCTTATTAAAAATATCAGTTCTTATACAAATGTATGATATGTCAAGATCATTGTAATGTCATGTGTAACTAATTAAAACAAATAAAAAAATATCAGTTCTTAAAGTTGTGAGGATTAAATTGAGTCCAAACTGAACCTCTGTGAGCAATTATGCTTTCTCTATTAAATGGATTTTAGGATCTGTGGATTAAATACACTTTTTGATTGGGGTTTATATTTATTTCCTAAAACTGAAAATAAAAAATTCTTGAATTAATTGGATCTTTACAAAATGCATTATCATTTTATACACATTGCAAAACCAAAACCTTGCATGAACATTTTGGGCAGCTGCTTAACTCAGAAATAGACATGATGTTCTAGCTTCTTGATAAATATATGATGCTTTTTCTTAGATCATTTAGAGATAGTTGTAAACAATATAAAGCTGTAGTCATTAGTATACTTTTTGTTAAATAGTCATATATTATTGAGTCACCAGGAAAGATAAATTTTGCAGATAGTTTCGGTTGTTAGTTGTCGCGACCCCTCGCCGGCAAGGGAAAACACGACACAGGATTCTTCTTTCAGCAGTTTATTCAGGCCTTGATTCATGTATCATCTTCTAGTGACTCGTCGCCGAGCGCCCAAGCACAGCCTAATAAAGCCTCCAGCATACCAATCTTAAGCTGCCACGTGGACCTTTCTCATAGGGTGGTAAGGGATTGCGTGCCAATTCTCCATATTAGGAGTTGTTTATCACAGGCCACAGTGGAAGCCGGCACCATCTTCCAATGGCGGCCACGGTCTAATTAGAACGGCTCACCACAGTTCCCCCTTCTGTTTTATAAAACAATGCAGGCGAAAGTAGAGGTCCTATCCCACTGTGCAGAAGTGGCTGCAATGTATGGTTCAGTCCTAAGGAGGGCCCTTCCCTAGACCTGGTCC
>NW_026000250.1:788754-831191 GCF_001458135.2 Marmota marmota marmota
CCCCGCTCTCTCCTTATTTACAGGGGAGCGTCCTTTTTTCCGCTCTCTATTTACAGAGAGAGCTGCCCCGCTTTGGTCGCGGATCCCACTTACTTGGGACTAACCCCGCTTTGGTCGCGGATCCCATTTACCTGGGACTAACAGGTGCACCACCCCTGACTGCTGAAAGTTCTGGTTCCCGGGTCTTGGCACCACTTGTCGCGACCCCTTGCCCGCAAGGAAGACACAACTCAGGAATCTTCTTTCAGCAGTTTATTCAGGCCTTGATTCATGTATCATCTTCTAGTGACCCGTCGCCGAGCGCCCAAGCACAGCCTAATAAAGCCTCCAGCATACCAATCTTAAGCTGCCACGTGGACCTTTCTCATAGGGTGGTAAGGGATTGCGTGCCAATTCTCCATATTAGGAGTTGTTTATCACAGGCCACAGTGGAAGCCGGCACCATCTTCCAATGGCGGCCATGGTCTAATTAGAACGGCTCACCACAGTTAGTGATGCTTATGTTTTCCCTTAGATGTATAAAAAATTCTAATTCTAAAATCAATTATTGGAAATGGATAAGAAAAGTAAATGAAAAATAAAGTCTTGCGTATCAGTGAGAAACTTTGTCTAGTTGGAAAAACTCAAGAAACATAAAAAGGGTACTTGTCAGCAATAAGGAAGTATTCTGGATTAGAGCTCCTAAAACATCTCTTCAGCCTAACTATGTGTATTTGCTGAATTCAGAAGCCATCTCCCTTGTTTCCATAGATAGTGTGAAAAGGATTGCTATTAAAAGTGGCTTATGGAGCGGGGAGAACAAGCAGGCCCAGGACAGCCCCACCAATGCCCATAGAGCCTGCACTAGATCCAAGCTGAATCTTTGAAAACATTACACAACACCAACGCCCAACCCCCAACCCCCACTCAACCTGATACTCCAACACTGAAAGCAGCCACCTCCATCTTGAAACCCCATTGTTGCCATCTTTAGTTGTGGCAACTTCCAGCTTAGAATACCTGCTGGACTGGAGAGGTATTGGAACCCTACAGGGTCACTATAAGCCTAAAGCATAAAAAACAGTGACAGAGGAAATCCTCAGCGCTAGAAGGAAAGACACATGAATAGCATGAAAAAAACGTAGGAAAAAGGTGCCCCCAAATCAAGATACTACATTGTTAGAATCCATGGCTAGCACAGCAGAAGAAATTACAGAGAAGGTGTTCAGGATGTACATAATTAAAATATTCTGTAAATTAAAAGATGATATAAGAGAAAAAATGATAGGCAGCAAAAGATCATTTTAATAAAGAGCTACATAAGCAAATGCAAGAAATAAAAGATTACTTCAATAAGGAGATGGAGGTTCTGAAATAAAACCAAACAGAAATCCTTGAAATGAAAGAAACAACAAACCAAATTAAAAGCTCAATAGAAAATATAACCAACAGATTAGACCACTTGGAAGACAGAACATCAGACAATGAAGACAAAATATATAATCTTAAAAAAGAATGTAGGTCACACGGTGAATATGGTAAGAAACAATGAGCAGAACATTTAAGAAATAAGGAATAATATAAAAAGGCCAAATTTAAGAGTTATTGGGATGGAGGAAGGCATAGAGTTTCAAACCAAAGGAATGAGCAATCTATTCAATTAAATAATAACAGAAATTTTTCCAAACATGAAAACGGAATTGGAAAACCAAATACAAGAAACTTACAGGATGACAAATGTACAAAGTCATAATAGATTCACATTAAGGTACATTATAATGAAAAAACCTAGCATACATAATAAGAACAGAATCTTAAAATCCATAAGGGAAAGGAATTAGATTACATATAGGGAGAAGCCAATTAGAATATTTGCAGATTTTCCAATCCAGACCCTGAAAGCTGGAAGATCCCGAAACAATATATACCAAGCACTGAAAGAAAATGGATGTCAACCAAATCTACTAAGCTGTAGATCTGATGATGAAATAAAAATCTTCTATGATAAATAAAAGCTAAAATAATTTACATCTAGAAAGCCTGAACTACAGAATATCATCAGCAAAATATTCCATGAGGGGGAAATGAAAAACAACACTGAAAATCAGCAGAGGGAGGTATTACACTAAAGGAAAAACTAGTCAAGGAGAAACCAACTCAGTTAAATATCAAAAATAAACAAGAGTGGCTGGAAATAAAAATCATGTCTCAATAATAAAACTGAATGTTAATGGCCTAAACTCACCAATCAAAAGACATAGACTGGCAGATTGGATTTAAAAAAAAAGACCCAACAATATGCTGCCTCCAAGAGACTCACCTCAAAAGAAAAGACATCCACAGACTGAAGGTGAAAGTTTGGGGAAAAATATACCATCCAAATGGATGGCATAAACAAACAGGGGTTTCTACCCTCATATCAGATAGAGTTAATTAAAAGGGATAAAGAAGAACATTTTATACTGCTTACAGGAACCACACATCAACAAGACATAACAATTATAAATATATATGCCCCAAACAATGGAGCATCTACATTCATCAAACAAACTCTTATCAAGATCAAGAGTCAAATATACCAAAACACAATAATTTTGGATGACTTTAACACACTTCTTTCACCACTGGATATATCTTCCAAACAAAAGCTGAACAAAGATTCTATACAACTCAATCATACAATAAATAATTTAGACTTAACAGACATATATAGAATATTTCATCCTTCAATGAGCTAAGAGACTTTTTTTTCTCAGCAGCACATGGATCCTGCTCTAAAATAGACCATATATAAATCAACTCTTAGGAAATATAAAAAATAGAGATACCACCCTTCATTCTGTCAGATCATAATGGAATGAAATTAGAAATCAATGATAAAATAAAAAATAAAAGCTACTCCAACACCCAGAGTCTAAATAATATGCTACTGAAAGAATAATGGGTTTCAAAAGACATCAAGGGGGAGATTTAAAAAATTCTTAGAGGTGAATGAGAACACTGATACAACATATCAAAATCTCTGGGACACTCTAAAGGCAGAACTAAGAGGAAAGTTCAGTTCATGGAGTGCATTCCTTAAAAGAAGAAAAAGTCAAAAAATAAATGATCTAACATCACATCTCAAAACCTGAGAAAAAGAATAATAAATCAACACCAAAAGGAGTAGAAGAAAAGAAGTAATTAAAATCAGAGCTTAAATCTATAAAATTGAAAAAAGAAACAATAGAAAAATTGACAAAACAAAAAGTTGGTTCTTTAAAAAAATAAATAAATTTGTAAGCCTTTAACCATGCTAATGAAGAGAAGCACAGAGAAAACTCAAATTACTACCATTTGTGGTGAAAAAGAAAATATCATGACAGACACTACAGAAATACAGAACATAATTAGAAATTATTTTTAAAAATTTTACTCCAAAAAAAATAGAAAATAAAAAAGGCATTGACAAATTTCTACAGTCACATGATTTGCCACACTGAACCAGAATGATATACATAATATAGACAGAACAATTTAAAGAAATGAAAGAGAAGATGTCATCAGAAGCCTACCAACCAAGAAAAGTGTAGGACCACAAGGATACACAACTGAGTTCTTCAATACCTTTAAAGAAGCAATACCAATACTCCTCAAATTATTTTATGAAATAGAAAAGAGGCAGCACTTCCAAACTCAGTCTATGAGGCCAATATCATCCTGATGCCAAAACCAGACAAAGACAATCAAAGAAAGATAACTTCAGGCCAATGCCTCTAATGAATATAGATGCAAACATTCTCAATAAAAATCTGGCAAATTTAATACAAAAACATATCAAATAGATAGTGCACCATGATAAATTGGGGTTCATCCCAGGGATGCAAGGTTGGTTCAATATACAGAAATCAATACATGTAATTCATTACATCAATAGACTTCAAAATAAGAATCATATGATCATTCTAATAGTTGCAGAGGTAGCATTTGACAAAATACAGCACCCCTTTATGTTCAAAATACTAGAAAAACTAGGGATAACAGGAACATATCTCAACATGGTAATAGTTACTATTCTAAGCCCCAGGCCAACATCATTCTAAATGGAGAAAAAGTGAAAGCATTTCCTCTAAACACTGAAACAAGACAGGGATGCAAACCAATTAGACAGACAAAAAAAATTAAAGGAGTGTGGATAGGAAAAGAACTCAAATTAGCACTCTTTGCCCATGATATGATTCTATACCTAGAAGATCTAAAAATTCCACCAGAAAACTTCTAGAATTATTGAATGAATTCAGCACAGTAGCAGGATATAAAATCAACACCCATAAATCAAAGGCATTTGTGTACATCAGTGACATATCCTCTGAAAGAGAAGCGCGGAAACTACCCCATTTACAATAGCCTCAAATATATATATGAATCAACTTAATGAAAGAAATGAAAGACCTGTACCCTGAAAATTACAGAATGCTAAAGAAAGAAAGAAGAGCTTAGAAAATGGAAATATCTCTCTTGTTCTTGGATAAGCAGAATTAATATTGTCAAAATGACCATACTACCAAAAGCATTATACAGATTTAATACAATTCCAATCACAATCCCAGTGACATTCCTCATAGAAATAGAAAAAGCAGTCATGAAATACATCTAAATAAATAAGAGATACAGGTTAGCTAAAGCAATTCTTAGCAAGAATAATGAAGCAGGTGGCCTCACTATGCCAGACTTTAAATGATCTACAGAACAATAGTAACAAAAACAGCATGGTATTAGCACCAAAATGGACTTGTAGACCAATGGTACAGAATAGAGGACACAGAGACAAACCCACATAAATACAGTTATATTAGACAAAGGGGCAAAAAAAGCCTATATTGAGAAAAGATCGCCTCTTCAACAAATGGTGGTGGAAAAATTGAAAATCCATATGCAGCAAAATGAAATTAAACCCCTATCTCTCACCATGCACAAAATGCAACTCAACATGGATCAAGGACCCAGGACTTTAACTAGATTCCCTGCACCTCAGAGGAGAAAAAGTAGGCCCATATTTTATCATGTTGGATTTGGCCCCAACTTCTGTAATAAGACTCATATAGCACAAGAATCAAAATTAAGAATCAATAAATGTGATGGATTCAAACTCACAACCTTCTTCTCAGCAAATGAAACAATCACTGAAGTGAATAGAGAGCCTACAGAATGGGAGATTTTTTTTTTTTTTTTTTTTTTTTTTTTAACCACAGACACATCAGATATAGCAGTAATCTCTAGGATATATAAAGAACTAAAAAATCTTAACACCAAAAAACCAAATAACCCAGTCAATAAATGGGCTAAGCAATAGAATACACACTTCTCAGAAGAGGATATACAATCATTCAACAAATATATGAAAAATTGTTCAACATTGCTAGCAATTAAAGAAATGCAAATCAAAACTACTCTAAGATTTCATCTCACTCCATCCTGAATGGCAGCTGTTGAGAATACAAACAACAATAAGTGTTGGCAAGGATGTGGGGAAAAAGGCACACTCTTAGATTGCTGGTGGAACTGCAAATTGGTGCAGCCAATCTGGAAACAATATGAAGATTCCTTGGAAAACTGGGAATGGAAGTAACATATCACCCAGCTATCCCATTCTCCAGTCTATACCCAAAGGACTTTAAAAGAGCACATTACAGGGACATAGCCACATAAATGTTTATGGCAGCACAATTCACAATAGCTAATTTGTGGATCCTTCAGTTGTTGAATGGATAAAGAAAATGCAGTATATATACACAATGCAATATTACTCAGCTTTAAAAGAGAATAAAATCTTGGAATTTGCAGGTAAATGGTTGGAGGTGGAGAAGATAATGCTAAGTGAATAAGCCAATCCCAAAAAATAAACACTAAATGTTTTCCCTGATATAAGTATGCTGATTCATAATTGGGATAGTGGGGGTAGCATGGGAGGAATAGAAGAACTTTATATAGGGCAAAGGGGAGGGATGGGAAGGGGAGGTATGGGGGTAGGAAAGATGGTGGAATGAGATGGACATCATTACCCTAAGTACATGTATAAAAACACAAATAGTGTGAATATACTCTGTTCAACCAGAGACATGAAAAACTGTGCTCTATTTGTGTAATATGAATTGAATTGCATTATGCTATCATATATAACTAATTAGAATAAATAAAATAAATTAAAAAGTGGATTATCACTTAAGGGTGAAATGGATGAGTGCATTTTGGTTTCTGCTAGAAAAGAGCAATTTTTCATGGTCCAAACAGAAGTCTATGAAATCAGGGAACACAGATTTTATCCATGAACTCTTGTATATTCACACTTTCCTGCTCTAGCTTTCACTGAATTCACCTTCACATCTTGAATACCATCTGGTTCATACATGATACTTGAAAATATTTATTAGATAACTTTAATATTTTTTATCCATTTGATTTTTCTTTTCTACCATTCTCCCTTCATTATTGAACTGTAATTTACATGTTACATATTAAAGTGCAATACTCTGCTTTATGTATTCTTTTTTCCTTATAACTTCTATTTTCACTTTTCCTACCCATTTCTCTCTTTATAACTAATTGGACATAATTTATATTTGCTATAGTGATTCAGAACATTAGGCTCTAGAAATTTAATATTTGGTTTGAATCCCAGCTACACAGCCATTAGTTGTATAACTGGGAAACTTAGTCAATCAATCCCTGTTTACCTTTTTTCCTCACTTGTAGTATTAATACAATAATAGCCCCCTTCCCAATAGAGTCATTATGAGGACTCAGTTATCTCTCTATCTATCTATCCTTCTATAAATCTTACTGAGAATAATGCCTGAAACACATTAGGTACTATTTAAGTGTTAGTAATATTAATAATGGTTACCATTATTATGTCCATTGCTATGACTCAGTTGATCTTTGCTGATTACTTTAAATATAATCAATTTTAAGTATAATAATATATTTTAAATATAATTTGCTTTAAAAATAATCAGTATTTTTAGAATTATAACACAAATTTTCCTGTTATAGAATTTATATAATTATTTTGTTTGGATTTGCTGGTAACCTCTGACATGTTTCAATCCTTATGTGAACAGTTAAGCATTTTAAAAGTCATCATGTAGTCATGGAGCTTTGGTCAGATGCTGCCAAAGCATCCATAAGTCAAATTAGTCAACTTATTTTGCAAGTATTTAAGTAACAAGGATCAGGTATCAGTAGAAGTTGTTAAGCAGAGTTG
This sequence comes from Marmota marmota marmota, assembly GCF_001458135.2. Taxonomy (NCBI): domain Eukaryota; kingdom Metazoa; phylum Chordata; class Mammalia; order Rodentia; family Sciuridae; genus Marmota; species Marmota marmota. The sequence continues at coordinate 795,977 of NW_026000250.1, forward strand.
CCAACTGGAATCCACTTAAGGAGATTTTAAAAATTTCATGTCCCAGGGCTTAATATTCAGAAATTTTAGTGGGAGTTTTCCTTGTTTTATTTTATCTTTAGCATAGTTATCTTAGAGTTATCTCCATTTGGAATGTTTTTCTATATGGAAAATGATACTTGGGATCTCATTTTATCTGTTCTCCATATGCTGAAGCAGTTTTCCCAATGGAAAGCAATTTAGTTTCTCCTTAATATTATTTTGAAATAAGCTTTATTTTTCATTTGGTATTATTATTTATACATGATAGTAGAATATATTTTGACATATTACACATATTTGTATATAGAAATATAGAAAATGTGATTATACACACACACACACACACACATACACATACACACAATGGTATATTACTCAGCCATAAAGAATATGGCTGAGTAATATACCAATGCATTTCTATATCCATTCATCTATTTAAGGGCACATTTTCTATATCCATTCATCTATTGAAGGACACATTTTCTATATCCATTCATCTATTGAAGGGCACCTAGAATGTTTTCATAGCTTAGCTATTGTGAATTGAGCTTCTATGAATTTTGGTGTAGTTGTGCCACTATAGCATGATGATTTTAATTTCTTTGGGTGTATGTTGAGGAGTGGGATGGCTGGGTTAAATGGTGGTTTCATTTCATGTTTCCTGAGGAATCTCCATACTGCTTCTCAGAGTGGTTACACCAATTTGCAGTCCCACCAGCAATGTATGAGTGTACCTTTCCCCCCCACACACTCACCAGCATTTATTGTTACTTGAATTCTTGAGAAACCAGGCAACTTTTAGAAGTAAATATAGGGTCAACATGCCATCATATAGGTGCAGGCACTGACTTCCTCAACAAGACAGCTAAAGCTCAAGAAAAAAAAAAAAAAAAACAAGATCAATAACTGGGATGCCATCAAATAAAAAAGTTTCTTCACAGCAAAGGAAATTTTAGGTGAATGAAGAGAGAGCATGCAGAATCGCAAAACTCTGCCATCCACTCTTATGATAGGAATAAATATCCAGACTACATGAAGAACTGAAATGAATCAAAAACTCAATGACATAAAAACAAATAACCCAATTAATAAATGGTCCAAAAAATTAAACATAAATTTCTCAAAAGAAGGAATATTTTTTAAACGTTCAACATGCAAATCAAACTACACTAAGATTTTATCTCACCCCAGTCAGAATGGCAATTATTAAGAACATGAACAGTAATAAGTGCTGGCAAGAATATGGAAGAAAATGGAAATCTGTGAATGGAAAAGGTATGTTCATATCTTGCTTGTGGGACTTCAAATTAGTATGAGCCATATGAAGAGCAGTATGGAGATGCCTGAAAAATCTAGGAATAGAATTACCATATAACTCAACTATTCCACTCCTTGGTATTTATCCAAAACAAATAAATTCAGCATACTATAAAAACACACTTACTACAATGTTTATAGCAGCACAATTTATAATAGTCAGATTTTGAAATCAACCCAGAATTTCATAAATAGATTAATGGATCAAGAAAATGTGGTATCAGGCTGTGGTTGTGGCTCAATGGCAGAGCAGTTGCTTAGCACATGTGAGACACTGGGTTCAATCCTTGGCACCACATAAAAATGAATACACAAAATAAAAATATTGTGTCCACATATAACTAAAAAATATTTAAAAAAAGAAAATGTGGTATATAATCACAATATTATTTTACTCAACCATGAAGAAGAATAAAGTAATGGCATTTTCTGGTAAATAGATGAAAATGAAGAATACCATGCTAAGTGAAATAAGTCAACCTGAAAAAATCAATTATCCAATATTTTTCTCTCATATGTGGAATCTAGAGCCAAATAATGGAAAGAAGGTGGTAGGGGAGTATATAAGATACAAACATAAAGTAGTTCAGTAGATAAGAAGGAGGAGAATGAAAAGGAGAGAGAAAAGAAAATAAAGAGATAAACATATGGAATGAATTTAACAGTAGCTTATTATATACATGTGTAAATGTACCAAAATAATTTCACCTGTGTGTGTGTGTGTGTGTGTGTGTATGTGTTTAAAATACCAATCAAAATACATAAATGAAGGGCTAAGCTTTTGAGGCTCAGTGGCAAAGTGCTTGCCTTGCACACGTCAGGCACTGAGTTCAATCCTCAGCACCATATAAAATTGAATAAATGAAATAGAGATATTGCATCCAGATATAACTAAAAAAATATTTTAAATACATAAATTTATAAATAAAGAAAAAATAAGTGAAAGGATCAATACAGAATAGGAGAAAGAAAAGAGGGATGATAGAGAAAAGGGAAATGAAGGGCGAGGAAAATGGGGATCAAAATCAAATTCCTTGCATGTATTTTTTTGTCAAAATGAACCCAAATGCTATGTGTAATTATAATGATAAAATTAAAAAGTATATGGGTGGCATATAGCAGTCACAATATTTACATTAATAGTAGATGAATATTAATTGTACTAGTTTTTCAACTCCCACACCACTTTATATAGGTTTTAAATAACTATTTGGAAAAACATGAATAGACCCATAGGTGATAAAATGGTATATCCAGTTTTGTGTAATTCTTGCAGGTATTACAATAAAATTTTGTACCTTCTATTTATCACTCTGTAGTTAAATTATGTCAATACTAATAAGAAACTCTGATGGGCCAAGGACATGAACAGACACTTCTCAGAAGAGGATATCAATCAATCAACAAATATATGAAAAAAAGTTCATCATCTTTACAATTAGAGAAATGGAAATCAAAACTACTCTAAGATACCATCTCACTCCAGTCAGAATGGCAGCTATCATGAAGACAAACAACAATACGTGTTGGCGAGGATGTGAGGGAAAAAGCACATTCATATATTGCTGGTGGGACTGAAAATTAGTGCAGACAATATGGAAAGCAGTGTGGAGATTCCTTGGAAATCTGGGAATGGAACCACCATTTGACACAGCTATCCCTCTCCTCGGTCTATACCCCAAAGACTTAAAAACAGCATACTACAGGGACACAGTCACATCAATGTTTATAGCGGCACAATTCACAAATAGCTAAATGGTAGATCCACCCTAGATGGCCTTCAGTAGATGAATGGATAAAAATAAATGTGGTATATATACACAATGGAATATTTCTCAGCAATAAAAAACAATAAAATCATAGCATATTCAGGTGAATGGATGGAGTTAGAGAAGATAATGATAAGTGAAGTTAGCCAATCCCCCCCAAAAAAAAATGTCAAATATTTTCTCTGATATAAGGTGACTGACTCATAGTGGGGTAGGGAGAGGGAGCATGGGAGGGATAGATGAATCTAGATAGGGAAGAGGGGAGGGAGGGGAAGGGAAGGGACAGGGGGTTAGCAATGATGATAGAATGTGATGGACATCATTATCCAAAGTACATGTATGAAGACATGAATTGGTGTCAACATACTTTATATACAAACAGAGATATGAAAAATTGTGTTCTATATGTTTAATAAGAATTGTGATGCATTCCACTGTCATGTATTTGAAAAATAAAAGCAATTAAAAAAAAACTCTGCCCTCAAGGATTCTAGGTGCCCTTCAGCATAGGAATGGATAAAGAATATATGCAACTTGTACATAATAGAATTCTATGTAGCCATAATAAAGAATGAAATCCTGTCTTTTGAGACAACATGGATATAACTGATGATATTTATGTTAAAGAAATAATCTAGGCATGGAAAGACAAGTGCATATGTCCTCAATCACATGTGAAATATGAAAATGTTGATTATATAAAAGTTAAGAAGCCAATGGTGATATACAAAGATGGGGAGAGTGGGGAAGGAGAAGGACGGGGAAGGGTTGATCAATGGGCACTAAGATACAATTAAAAGCAGAAAGTTTTGATCTGCTTTTCTTAGCAGGCTGACTATAGATAATGTTAATGTACTGTACATTTTGAAAAACTAGGAAACTGATTGAACAAAGGGGAGGGATGGTAGGTAGGGTACATGGGGGCAGGAAAGATGGTGGAATGAGATGGACATCATTACCCTAGGTACATGTATGACTGCACATATGGTGTGATGCTACATTGTATACAACAAGAAAAATGAAAAGTTGTGCTGCAATTGTGTGCAATGAATCAAAATGCAACATGCTGTCATATATATAATTAAAATAAATACATAACTTTAAAAAACAATGAAAACCTAGGAGAAAGGATTTTAAAAGTTTCCAATTTAAAGAAATGATAAATCTTCAAGGAGATGAATGTCTCTAACCTTATCTAAATAATACACCATACACATGTTTTCAAAATATCACAGGTTAACCCATTAGAATTTATAATATTTTGTTTTTATACATAAGTTAAAAATAAATTTAATTGAAGAAAAATGGCAATATGTGATGCTGTGATCAAAAGACCTGACAAGAACAATTTTATAGAAGACAGTTTATTTAGATCTCATGTTATGGAGGTCTCACTGTATAGATGATTACTTTTCTCTGAGCCTGAGATAAGCAGGACACCATGGAAGAAGAATGTGTTAGATGAACAATTCATGGCCACCAGGTAGCAGAGAGAAAGACTTCTCCTTTCACAAAGGCATGCCTCAATGACCCACATATTATAGTCACACCCTTCCTTCCTATAGTTACAACTATCAGGGAATTTACACACTAATTAGATTAAGACTCCCATAGTCCTATCATTTCACCTGTGAAGTTTCTTCCTTTGTCTCACACATGAAGTTTTGGGGAACCCTAATACCTAAACTGTAACAGTGACCAAAATGCCTGACATAAACATATTGCAGGAGGAAAAGTTTATTTTCATTCAGAGTTTGAGAGGCTTCAGTCTACTATTGACTGGCTTCATTGTTCTGGGTTTGAGGTAAAGAAGAAAATAAAGGTGGAAGTGTTACCGCTAATACTGAAGTATAACATCAGAGAATCACACCAAGGAAAGTTTAGAGTGGAAAGTAGAAGTTTTATTAAAGGACAGCAGAAAAGGCTTCTCCCTGGAGGAAGAAGGGGACCCAAGAAGTGGAATCTGTGGAAGGGGGCAGGTCTTCCCTCTTTTATAGCTAAGGTCTTCTTTCAGCTTTCCCGCATTCCTGCATTCCTGTAAGTGTTCCTGTCCTTTGTTCTGTTATCTTGCAGTGATAGAATGTAGGTAGGGAGACCCAAAAGGTGAGGGGCAGATAGGCCAGAGGAGTAATCTGGGTAGGAAGGGCCTGGGGCTGCTTCTGATTAACATCTCCCTGTTTGCTGGGAGCTGTTTCATTAACATTTCTTTAGAATGGGCTCTGGGCTTTGGGAACATTAACATTTCAATTTTCCAAGTGCTGCTCTGCTTTCCTGAGCTCCATTCTCAATATGGCCTTCATTTTCAATTTTTCTGGATATGTGACCTAATTTACCTAACTACACTAACTACCTAACTTTAAATCTGGCTTCAGAAGGGCATGGGAGGGAGAGGAAAGGAGGGAGAAGGGGAATTGCATGGAAGATGGAAGGAGACCCTCATCAGTATACAAAATACATGTATGATGTTGTGAGGAGAAAAAAAAAAAAAAAAGAAGTGTGTCACATTAGATTGGGTAGAGAGAAGTGATGGGAGGTGAGGGGAGGGGAGGGGAAGCCAGGATAGGAAGGGAAGCAGAATAAAATAGACATTATTATTGCTGTCTGTATGTACGTGACTGTATGACCAATGTGATTCTGCAACCTATACAATCAGAAAAATGAGAAATGATACCCCATTTGATTCAAATGTATGAAATGTCAAGATCATTGTACTGTCATGTGTAACTAATAAAAATAAATAAATAATTAAAAAGGGCATGGGAGGGGAAGGCTGATCAACAAATGGTAGCCATAAAACAGAGGTAGAGGAAGGGGTCAGGAACAAGACAAGGTCTCCAAGGACACATCTTCAGTGACCAACTTCCTTCTGTTAAGTCCCACCTCCTACAGTCTCCCCAAATGCTTTCACATTATTAATCCAGTGATGAGGTTAGAGTCTTCATGATCTGTTTACTTCCCCAAATCCACACTTTTAAGCATCACTACATTGACTGGGCCTTCAACACCTAAATTTTTGGAGGACACTTCATATCCAAACTGTTATCTGAGGTTCTGCAATTACAGCAAAGTTTATTAGAAGAGAAAGAAGAGGCAGGGAAAAGACCCCCTTTCAAGGGAAAGAGTGCATCAACTCAGAGATCAACAACTATCTTCTTTGTGAACCAGCTTTTATTGGGGTTAAGGGGCAGTTTTTAGAGAATCCTGCCCGACATCACCTCTTGATTGAGCTTTGGATTGCACTAGATTCCTAAATCCCTACTACACATGTTATTACCCATATGTGTCTAAGTGAAATCCATGGGAAGTGAATATTTATAATCACAATGAGATCATGTTTAGGACCCAAAGGCAACTTTCAGTCATCTTGAACAATGCCAACTAATTTTACCTGAAACATGGTTTCTCAGACCTTGGGTCTGTTGAAAATTAAAATCTACAGAGTATAATGACATTGTTAATTGCTCCTAATGTCACTCCACAAAGTTGTGTGATAAAAGAAAAGGATAAGCTCACATATTCACAGTCCAAGCTTAAACTTTGCATAGTTAAATTAAGAGTTTCCTAGGAATTCCCTGAAGGAGAATCTTCTCTCTTGAAGCCACATGTTTGAAATCCTAAAAATCAAACATCATACAGTTGATTGAATTACAGTGAAATATGAACTATTGGTCTTATGGGGTTTCTATTATTAAAGTAAAGGAATTGATTTGGAAAAATGGGATTCTGTAATTTTGGATGGAGATTGTGATAAAGGCCCCGATGTAGCTAAAGATATTGAGCTCCTATAATTCTTTTTTAAATTTATTTTTTACATACATGACAATAGTGGAATGCATTATACTCATTATTACCCATTTACAGCACAATTTTTTGTAACTCTATATATCAAGTATGTTCATGCCAAATTATGCCATTATACCTGTACTCTCTTTTTTGCATTACAATTCTTAATATACATATATACCACAATTTATCATATCTCTGTTTGTATATAAGGTATGTTGACACCAAATTCAAATCTTCATACACGTATTTTTTATAATGATGACCATCACCTTCCATCATCCTTGCTATTCCCTTTCCCCCTCCCTTTTCCTCCCACACCTTTTCCATATCTAGAAATAATCTTCCTCCTGTGCTCTCCCTCCCTACCCCACTTTGAGTCACCCTCCTAATATCAGAGAAAACATTCAGCATTTGTTTCTTCAGGATTGGCTAACTTCACTTAGCATAATCTTCTCCAACGCCATCCATTTACCTGAAAATGTCATGATATTGTTATTTTTAGTACTGAATAATATTCCATTATGCATAAAAGCCACATTTTTTTATCCATTCATCCACTGGGGACATCCAGGTTGGCTCCACAGTTTAGCTATTGTGAATTGTGCTGCTATAAACATTGATATGGCTGTGTCCCTATAGTATGCTGTTTTTAGGTCCTTTGGGTATAGTCCTAGAAGAGAAAATAGCTGGGTCAAATGGTGGTTTCATTCCCAATTTTCTAAAGAATCTCCATACTGCTTTCCAGATTGGCTGCACCAAATTGCAGTCCCACAAGCAATGTATGAGCGTATCTTTTTCTATGTGGGGAAAGAGCTCCTATAATTCTTATGTCTTTTTGGCCAACAGATGTATTCCAAGGTGCAACAGCATCCCCACCCCCACCTTGCTCTGAGATTAATCCTGAATTGACTGGGAAAATAGTAATGACCTCTATTGAGGGAGTTGCTAAATAGTACAATGCTTATTTTCCGTAGGGACATTTCACCACTTTTTTGCTTCTACACCTGTAACTAGACAAGTCCAAAAGTCCCCTGAGGATGAGAGACCAAGTGTGGCCCACAAGGAAGTGTGCTGCACTACAAAGAGCTAGTTGAGTTTTCTAATACATACAATTATAAATCCATGGAACAAATGTGGTAATGGATATTAAGAATACAAGATAATTGTGCAAGAAACATGAAGTTAGCTCAGTCTGAATAGACAAGCATACCTTTTGTATTTAATCTGGCAGTTTAATGAGCTTAAAAGAGCTCTAACCATTTGTTAAATTGACTGAATGAAACATGGATCAAAAAAGTACCAGTATGATTGAGTAGGAGATAACCAAATTTCCCTTGGGTTTACTTACAGGAAGGGATTCCAAGGCATAGGAAGATTGGAATTCTACAGTGGAATTATCAAATAAAACCTGCTCATCCCAACTAGAAACGTGAAGAAATAAATAAGTCTGGGAAGCTTCAGCATCTCTATAAAGAGCTCTGTGATTGCCTAAATAATCATGTTGTTCCTAGAAATGAAGTTTATCAAAAGAATATTAAGTTTTTAATATAGATGGATAGAGAAAAGTCTTCTAGATTAGGTGAAAAAAAGTCTAAAATTAATAAAAATAGAGAATCACAACTCCTAAATAAATCACAAGACTTCATCCTGTTTACAGACTTAGAATCTCTTCAATTAATTGGAAAACAGTCTTCATGAAGAAGGAACCTGGTATACTATCAAAAATTTATACATTTAATATTTTCACAAATGACCTATAGACTTTTACCATTTTACCTGTGCATTATAGAAAAAAGAAATAATCAAATATTTCAGAGAATTCTGGATACTGACTCAGAACTGCTATTGATTCATGAGATACAATTTGATGTGGAATTTCTTATGCTTGAATTCAGGACCCCCAAAAGACCACCAGAGACTGAGATCAATGTAAACAGCAAAGAGGTGTTTATTGCAAGCTAGCTTGGTCCTCCACACGCACACAGCAACTGGTGATGCTGAGAGGCCCCAAGCCCAGGGTTTGTAGCAATTTTATACATTCTTTAAAGAAGGCAGGGACCCCCCTCATACATCATAGCATTTCTTAGCAAATCATCACACACCGCGAGAAAATTAAATAACAACTCTAAAACATGATTAGCACATTCACTGGCGGGAACAAGTTGGGTAGGGGTGATTGGTTACTACAAGAGGGGGATTCATTTAAACTGATTGGTTTAAGCCAAGAGGGGTGTTCCTGCTGAACTACATGGTTTCCCAACACCATAAACTTCTGGGAGGGTCATCTGGCATCCCAGGTATTTCCCAGTCTCATACTGATTGGTGGCTGCTAGGGGGTTGCTATGGGTCCCCACCTAGCCTGACTGAGCCAGGGACACCTGGCACAGAAGATGTCTCCTGTTATTTGTAGATAAACAACTTAGCAGGGTGGGAATGTGCCTAGGAGTGCTCTGTGGGTCTTTCCAAGAACAAGGGTCATGTCCCTACCTTGGACAGGTTTTGCTCTAAGGTAGAGGCTGGTTTTTCAGATTTCTCTTAGTGGGAATTGATCCATGTGTAGTTGTTATTCAGAGTATCCACAGAACGAGGGGAATTCAGTCATCTCCCACTCCTTGATCTTGCTGACATCATCCTCATAAGCACTATTTTTAAAAATTGGTCCTTTTTAGTTATACAAAAATGATATAATTATACAGTATGAAATATATCTTATTCTAATTAGGACCCCATTGTTTTGGGTGTACATTAGGGTGGATTCACTCTGGTGCATTTATATATATGTACATAAGAAAGTTATGTCAGATTCTATGTACGTCTTTTCATTCCTATCCTCCTCCCTTCTCTTCATTCCTGTTTATCTATTCTACTGAATTTCTATTCTTCCCCTTTCCCCTTTAGCCAGTCCCAAAAGGACTTTTTTTAAATGAAGAAAATGGTTTACTTAGTTTCATTACAATAAATTTAAAAAATTAAATAAACTGTGTCCTAGAAAAATATAGTAAGATAAACTCAAGACAAATATGAAAATTGTCAATGAAATATCTTTTAAGTAGCTGAAATCAATAGTTAAAAATTTAATTCATAAGGAAATGTTAGATATAGATTAGTTTAGATCCAAGTTTTCCAAATATTCAAAGAATAGTTTATGGTTAATATATCAAGATATTTCATAATAGGCTGGTTTATGGCTCAGCGGGAGAGCGCCCACCTTGCACATGTGAGACCCTGGGTTTGATCCTCAGCACCACATAAAAATAAAGAAAATAAAGATTAAAAAAAAGATATTTCATAGGGAAAAAAACTGAATACATAATAATGTCCACCTCCATTCATGAAACTAGTATAAATTTGATATTACAATCACATAAATACAGTATGAGAAAAGGAAAATTATAGAACACTTTCACATTTCGTAGTAAAGAAAAATCCTAAATATACTATTATTGTCCTAATTCTACCAAGAAGTGAAAAATATAATATACCTTGACCAAGGGGCCTTATCTTCAAAATCAAGGTTGATGAATAATAAAAACATTGATCAATGTAACTTAATACTTTAAGAGATTAATAGAGAAATCTAGGATCATTTAAATAAATTAAGACAATATTTTGACTAAAAATCAGAAATTATGGTAAACTTTCTAAATAAATTATAAATAGTAAGAAACTTCCTTAGTATGATAAACAGAATTCAAAATGAATGTGAAATTAATGAAGAACTACAAGAAGCAGGTCACTGAAAGTCCTAACAAGAGAAATGATACCTACTATTATAAATTGTATTTATTATTTTTCTAGCCAGCATATTAATTTTATCAATTAACATTTGGAGAAAATATTTGAAAGTCATACATCAACTAAGGGATTAATATCCAGAAAATTTGATAAACAACTTGATAGTAAGAAAACAAATAACCATATTGAGATGTGGGCAAGGAATCTGAAAAGGAATTTCTCAAAATGGCTAACAAATATATTTAAAAATATTCAATATCACTAATAATCAGAGAAATATGCAAACTAAAATGACAATGTGATATCAACTCAAACGTATCAGAATAACTATTATGAAAAATGACAAAATGAACCACTTGTGGTAGTGCACACCTGTAATCCAAGCTGCAAGGGAGGCTAAAACAGTAGAATCCCAAGTTTAAAGCCAGCCTCAGCAACTTATAAAGCCCTAAGCAACATAGCAGACCCTGTGTCTAAATAAAATGTAAAAAGGGTCGTTATATGGCTCAGTGTTTAAGTGCCGCTGGGTTCAATCTTTGGCACCCCCCCCAAAAAAAAAGGGCCACAATCAAATATAACCAGTTTTAGCAATAATGCATAGAAGAGGGAATCCTTTTTATAACATTTGGGAAAATGTAAATTAGTATATTCATTTTGGTAAGCAATATGGAGGTTCCTCGAAAATGTAAAATAATTACCACTATTAGTAATATACCCAAAGGAATTTAAATAAGCATATAAGAGATATATGAAGAAGATCAATAGAGTGGAGGGAAGTAGCAGTGGGGTAAGTGATGGGGACTGATTTGGAGTGGATTGTATTTCATGATTTTGTGATAATGTTAGTGTTAACCCTGATATTATATATAACTAAAACAAATAAATAAAAAAATAATAAGAATTACATTAAAGTTTTTATAATTATGCCAAAATGAATCCTAATGTTAGGTATAACTTATGAAGAATCAATATAAAATATAAATAATTATAGGATAGTTATAAGAATATATTATTTAAAAATTGTTAACTGAGTAGATGTTAAATCTTCTCTTTACAAAGAGTCTATAACATTACCATATAATGGACCCCCAAATACAATTATTATTTGTCAATTAAAACCTTGAAGAACCAAAATGTTCAAAATTAAAAATATGTCCAATAACTTTAATGTTTTTAAAGTTTAACAAAGTAAGTAAGTAAATGAATAAGTATATAAAGCTGTATCTTGGCAACTGTTATATTGAATGACTAAATTACATTTTAACATGGTTTTACAAAAAATTTCTTAATAATTCCCTTGTTCCAGGATGTTTGTTTTATAACTTATGATTTAAATTTGTAAAGAAACTTCAAAAACTCCAATAAAAATAATTGGAAAGAAATATTGAAAATTATCAATTTTATAAAATTTTCAATTGAAAAATCTAAGAGAATATGTATAAACCTATTAAAATTTATAAAATAGTTCAGTAATATTTCTTGAAAAATGGAAAAATACACTAAATAAATGTGGGTCATATTATCTACTGGCAATTTGAAAATATATTATTAATTATTAAAATAAATCTGTTTTACTAATAATAAAACTACAAGGTATTAAGGGTGTTTTTTTTCAAATGACACAGAAGAATTTTGTAGTGAAAATTAAGAAACTCTGTTGATAGACCTATATGAAGATTTCAATAAAAGAGATAAATAGCATTTTTGTATGTAAAGATTTAATATGATAATGGTATCCTTTGGAACAATATCAATCTATAATTTCTCATTTTTTTAAAATATAGAGGAATGAAAAAGGTGAGTAGGACTAGAGAAGAATTCATGGGAATTTTCAGATTTATTTTCAATATTTTATTTATTAAAAATTGGTATGGAGCATATGTAGGAAATATTTAGAATTAACTCCATCAGATTGTAGAAACCTAAATGTTTGTTACATTTTTATCATTCTCCCTATTTTATATGCTAAAAGTGTTATATTAAAATTCATATGAAAATAAATATGTAAACCTAAGCAAGCATGAGGAGAAAACAGACCATCAGTCATTTCAAAGTTGTAACAGGGATTTGCAGAAGCTCCTTGAATCTTTTGAGAAAGTTTTGATTAATTTAACATGGCATCAGTTCAATATGCTTATCATTTAATGAAGTATTTCAAGAACAAAGATATTCAGTCAGCACTTGACTGAGCAGAAGAACTAAAACTAAATGAGAAAACAGGCAAAACCATGTGAATTAAGTTATAGGTAGAGAGACCTAACATCCCATATTGCCCAGGACTCTGTTTTGTGACTATTGCCCCAGCATAATCAGTAATTATTTCTCTTTTCACTCTGAGACCTTGCAGTTGAGAAGATGAATTATATGGTTACACTAGTTGTAGACTGCAAAGAAATTAATGTGAAGTTTTACAGTAATTTTTATAATGGCATAAAACAGATTTGAATTGATACTTCAATGCAAGAATTAATGAACCATTTTTTAATCAGGTTGCATTCTAGGAGGACTCCAGGACACTGAAGACACAGATGTCCTCAAAGAAAAAAAGTTAATTTTTAATTTGTTTAAAAAAAATACCTATTTAGCATCTGCTACATGCAAGATACAATTCTAGAAACTAAAGAAAACAACTAATACCTATAAAAGTCTGTGTCCTCAGTGAGATTAAAATTCATTAGGATAAAACAAGGACAAAAGTAACTATGATAGAAGATAAAATAAGGTATCCTGACAAAACATATTATGACCTTTCAATGAAGAAGGAAAAAGATCACATATAATTTCAGGATAAAGAAAGTTAAGCCTAATAGAGAAAATGCAATTCCAAGAAATTTAAGAAAGAACAGAACAGAATTGAAGTCCCTTGTCAAGATAATATAAATTCTATTAGTATGTTTTCATTTGTTTAAATAGTTACTAGGATAGTTTCCATAATTAGAATTAAGATTAGGTTTTGTTAATATTTGCCTTTATTTTGGCTAAACAGAAAAAATGCTACTTTAAAAGAAGTATAGGTTATTTTACTCACATTCTATGCAATGAAAACATGTGGGCATAGCCTAGAAAATCTTTTAAAATGTAAAAACAAGATGTCCTCTCAGCATCTAAACGAATAAATCTCAACTTACTTTTTTTTCTCCATCCCCAATTCAGAATGTTATAATAATCTTTAGTTTTACTGTGACTCACTTTAGATGTAATTTTTAAATTAGGGAGTTTGGTACCCCATTAAAATAACAATACATTTCTATGAATTCTAAGCAGATTTTGGCAGACAAAAAGATGTGTAACACAACAATTATAAAAAAAATCTCTACTAAGAAATTATGAACTCAAAAGGAAATGAAAATAAGTACAAGTAATCTGTACAATAATGACATGAAGAAGATATGTAATATGAGTTTTATAGATGAAGAAACCGGGGCTTAGAGAGTAATTTAAATGGATTTGATATTTTGTAGGTACATTTTGAACTTAAAATTTTACAAATTTGTTTTAAGGAAAATTAATGGATTTTTATAACAATAGAGCAACTGGATTATACATTCATGTCAAATCGGAAAATAACAACACAATTCACTTAAGGAAAACATGGATAATCACTTAAAAATGGATTAATAAATAATATGAACCAGAAAACAAATAACCTGAAGCCAGGTGCAGTGGGGCACACCTGTAATCCCAGAAGCCTGGGGGGCTGAAGTAAGAGTATCACAAGTTCAAAGCCAGCCTCAGCAACTTAGAGAGGCCCTAAGCAATTTAGACATACCCTGTCTCCAAATAAAAATATAAAATGGGCTGGGGCACTTAACCACTGAGACACATTCCCAGCCCATTTTTTATTTTTTATTTTGTTTTGATCCAGGGTCTCACTAAGTTGCTTAGGGCCTCGCTAAGTTGCTGAGGCTGGCTTTGAACTTGTGATACTCCTGCCTCACTCTCCTGAAATGCAGGGAATACAGTCATACCCCACTGGACCTGACTCCGTAACTTCCTTAGCAAAAAGAATTAAGTAAAAGAGGTCATAGAAGGTTTTGTGGCATTCTCCTTTCTTTCCTTTAAGTCACTCAATTTTTTAAAAATATTTTGTTCAAGTTGTAGATGGACACAATACCATTTATTTATTTATTTATTTATATGTGCTGAGGATAGAACCCAGTGCCTCCCATGTGCTAGGAGAATACTTTACCACTGAGCCACAACCTCAGCCATAACACTCACTTTTGGAGAAAACCTCTGACATGTTATGAGAACATTTAGGGACAGGTTATCATAGCAAGTATGACAGTTTTTAGTTGCAGTGATCAAAATACCTGACACACAATTTTATGGACGAAAGATTTATTTTTGGTTCATGGTTATAGATATTCCAGTCCATGGCCATCTGACTGCATTGCTATGGGCCTGTGGTAAGACAGAAAATCAAAGGACAGGGTGTAGTAGGTCAGAGCTGTTTCACCTCATGACATCTGGGAGGGAGGGAGGGAGAGAGAGAGAGAGAAAGGGGCCTAAGACAATATATACCCTTACAGGGTACACTTCTACTAACCTATTTCCTCCAACTTGACTCAACCACCTACACTTTCCACCACTTCCCATAAATGGCATCAAATATTAATCCTTCAATGGATTAAATACCCACCTCTGAACTTTGCTATATGGGAACCAAGCCTTAGACACATAAGTCTTTATAAGACACTTCATATCTATGCCACAACAGCATGGAACTGAGGCCCTCTTCCAACATTCAACACTCACCTTGTAGAGTGTAGATGTGCCACCTTGAGAGTAGAGCCTCTAATATTGGTCCAACTTTCACATGCCTGCAACATGTTCCATATCTTTACTGAAACTTCAAGAAAGAAATTGAGCCTTTATGGCTTATCTAATTTCTATTCACAAAATTATGAAATAATAAATGTCTGTTGTTTTAATTCTAAAACTTTTTAAGTAAATATATTTCAGGAAATAAATAACTAAGGCAGTTAGTGTTTAGATGATTGGTTAGTTGCCTGAATGAAGATCTCCTTTTTCTTGGAAGTTATATTAAGATTTTAGATGAGAAAATGAGGTTAATAAATAGTATAATATGTTATACACTGTCACTATTAAACTTCCTTCTTCTGCTAACTCTAACATTAGAGGCATGTGAATGTGTGTGTGTGTATGTGTGAATTTTTATAAGAATGCACCAGCCGGGTGTGGTGACACATGCCTATAATTCCAGCAGCTCAGGAGGCTTAAACAGGAGTGAATTCAAAGCTAACCTCAGCAAAAACAAGGAGCTAAGCAACTCAGTGAAACCCTGTCTCTAAATAAAAAATACAAAATAGGCCTAGGAGGGCTGAGATTGTAGCTCAGTGGTAGAGCACTTGCTGAGCATTTGTGAGCACTGGATTCATTCCTTAGCACCACATATAAATAAATAAAATAAAGGTCCATCAACAACTAGAAAAAAATATTAAAAAAGAAATAGGCCTGGGGATGCGGTTCAGTGGTAAAGCACACCTGAGTTCAATCCCTGGTACCAAAAAAAAAAAGAATGCACTAAAGTTATAGCATAAATATTCCCAGGTTGCATGATTATGAATATCTTTTTTTATTTCTCTGCTTTTTCTTCATTTTTTTCATATTTTCTTCAATAATTCATTTATTCAATGAATGTATCTTAAGCTGTAATATTCTTGGCACTCAAAATATGCTTTGATGGAACATAGAGAATTATGTTCCAGGTTCTGGAAATATAGCAGTAATATAAATAGATAATTTCCAGCCTGCACATACCTAGATACATGACTACCATGCCCATTAATTCATATGATGATAACTGCTATGGAGAAAAAGAATAAATACAGTAAGCTGAATAGAGAATGCTGGGAGTAGTGGTTGCTAAAAATAAATAAATAAAATAAAATATAGTGGACAAAGAAGACATCCTTAAAAGGCAAAATGGAAAAACACCTGAAGTAAATGTGTAAAGTAAAAATGAAGTAAATCCATGAAGATTTCTTGGACAAGAATATTCTAGCCAAGACAATAGCAAGTGTAAAATCTTTGAGTTGGATGCATACCTAACATGGTCAGTAGACAGGAGGATAGTGTGGGTGGAACACGTTGAGTAAGAAGGAGAATAATATATGAGGTCATACAGGTTACTCTGTGCCAGGTCACATTCTGCAATTTAGGCCCAATAATATTTTTTGCTTTTGCAATTGAAAAGATACCCTATGAAATAAAAGAATAGAAAGAAATGGTTAATTAAAAAACTCCTAAAAACTATTAACACAAACATTGCATAGAGAATTGCCAATGTATTCATGCAGTGAAATGAGATCATGAAAATTATTAAAAGAAACTTTTGTCAAGGTTTATAAGTGTGATATCACAAAGTTGAAGAAATGTAAAGAACATTATCAAACTATCTTGGATCATATTAGTCCATTTTCATTAATATGGTTTTCTCATCTATTGCCTATTTTAATACAAATTAAATCCAAATTAAAAGCTAAGATTAGGCTCCAGCCCTCACACTGGATACTTCATTACATTAACAATCAACAATGTCTCCATCCAAAAAAAAATCCTATCTTCTGCTCTTTCATTAGGAATTCAATTTTCAAAATAAAAGGGATCATTTCCATTTAAAAAAAACAACTCTTGCTGAGCCAAGACTATATTCCAAATTTCTGCTTGAATTAATTTTACCCATGGAGATAGTGAAGCTGAAAGCCAGAAATTAAAAATAAGCATTTCAGCTGGAAAAGTATAATAAAATTTCAAATTCTGAGGATAACACAGATATTGTCCTGAACAAATACAAAAGCATGTTTGTTGCTTAAATGACATGACTGTTATTCAATATGGGTTCAAATATGTCCCAAGATTAATGAATCAATGTAGAGAATTTACACTTTCCTTTAGATTTCTCCACATTTGTTAAAAGTAGGAGGAAGAAAACTAGCAATGACAGGAAGCATTCTTGGAGTTCACATAAAAATATACAATCTGCATTCTGCCATGGTATGATGAAACAAGTGGACCTATGCCACATGACAGCTTCTGGGCTCTTGGACTTTGCAACCTCCAGAACTGGAGGAAATACATTTCTTCATAAATTAACCAGTCTCAGCTATTGTGTTATACCAGCATGAAATCCTCTAAGACATCTGGCACAAGAAAAAAAAAAAAAGATCTGGATTCAATCTCTATTTGAAGAGAGAGAGCAAGCTGGATTTTCATATCTCATTTATTTAGTCTGGTGTGACATATTACACGGTTGACATATATACAAATTTTTTCAGCCTCACAAAGATATATAAATTGGAAAACTGAGGACCTTACAGACCGATTTGAAAGGAATTCCTAGGGAGCTTTTGACCACATTTTAAGAACTTCTGGTTCAATGAGTAAAATGATTACGCAAGTAGATTGTTTCAATGTATTGTGCAGTGATAAATATATGTACAGGATGTTTTGTGCTCTGGAGCAGTTCTATTTTTACTTCATCATTAAAATCTAGGCAATCAGGTGTGAACTTCCTCAACCTTCACTCAGGAACACCTATAAATATGTGCCTTCTTACACTACAAATCATATCCTTTGTCAAAAATCTTAGAAGATGGGGTATCATTATTCTTTTTTATTCATTGTTATTTTATTTTTAATTGAAAATAGTAATTGTATACATTTACGGGGTGTGATATGATGCTTTTCTGTATACATTGTGAAATTTCAAAGCATGTTTGTTAACATATCCAATATTTCATATACTTTAAATTTTTTTGTGGGGAAAACATTAAAAATGTACTCTTTTTGCTGTTTTGAAATATATATTATTTTTCACTGTGGTCCACCATACTGTCAAATAGATCTCAAAAATTTATTCTTACTGACTTATTGGAAAACATCTTTGACAAACATCTCCTCATTCTTCTCCCTACCTTACCAATCTCTGATAATCATCATTCCTCTCTCTACTTCTATGAGTTCAACTTTTTTTGATTCCATGTATAAGTGAGATCAATTTAGTCTTCATCTTTGTGTGCCTGACTTACTTCAGTTAGCATAATGTCTTCCAGGTTCATCTATACTGTTACAATTTAAAGAATTTCCTTTTTTTTTTGAAGCTGACTAGGATTTTGTATCTATATACTATATTTTCTTGATGGACAAAAATGGATTTTTTTCTTGACTATTGTGAACAATGCTGCAATAAAGACAAGAGTAAAGATATTTTTTGACATACCCATGTTTATACCTCTGGATATATATTCAGTTGTCATATTCTTGGATCTCAAGATAGTACTATTTTTCACTTTTTGAGGGACCTTCATAATGTTTTCAAAATGGCTATATTATTTTACATGCCTACTAATAATGTACAAAGTCTCACAATTTTTCTTCCTCCTCATCAACACTATCTTTTAACTTTTAACAATAGCCATTCTAATAGGTACGAGATATTAGCACATTGTAGATTTAATTTGCATTTCCCTGATGAGTGGTAATGTTAACCATTTTGTCATATACCTGTTGGCTATTTGTATATTATATTTTGAGAAATGTCTGCCCAGGTGTCTTGCCCAGTTCTTAACCAGGTTATTTTTTTTAATATGAAGAGGATTGAGTCCTTAAATATTTTTATATTAATCACACATCTGATATATAGATTGCAAATAATTTCTTTCTATAAATGTGTTTTCTCTTCACCTTGTTAATTGTTCATTTACCTATGGAGAAGCTTTTTAATAATTACTTTCAGGGGTCTTATTTAAAAAATCATAGTCTAATGTTATGGAACTTTTACATTTTCTTCTAGAAAATGCCTGGGGCATAGAATAGATAGCTATTACCATATTGAGATATGCTCCTGTTATCCCTAGTTTTTCTTGTGTTTTGAACATGAAGGGGTACCATTGAATGTTTTCTCTGCACCTATTGAGATGGTCATATGGTTCTTATCTTTAAGTTTTAATGATGTGATGAATTACATTTATTAATTTCCATATGTTAAACCTACCTTGCATTGCTGGGATGAACCCCACTTGATTGTGGTGCACTGTCTTTTTGATATGTTTTTGTATTCAATTTGCCAGAATTTTATTGAGAATTTTTGCATTAATTGAACTCTATGTTCAATTAACAAAACTCTATTGGCATGAAGTTTTCTTTCTTTGATTATCTTTGCCTGGTTTTGGAATCAGTGTGATATTGGCCTCATAGAGTGAGTGAAAGTGTTACCTCTTTTTGTATTTGATGAAATAATTTGAGGAGAATTGTT
Source organism: Marmota marmota marmota (assembly GCF_001458135.2). NCBI lineage: Eukaryota > Metazoa > Chordata > Mammalia > Rodentia > Sciuridae > Marmota > Marmota marmota. Next base: position 815,885 of record NW_026000250.1, read on the forward strand.
ATTACTTCTTCTTTAAAGGTCTTGTAAACCTCAACTGTGTATCCATGTGGTCATGGACTTTTCTTGGTAGACTTCTGATAGTGTCTTCTATTTCATTGCTTAAATTTTTTCAGTTTAAATCATTTATATCATCCTTGGTCAGTTTGGCCAAATAATGTGACACTAATTTGTCAATGCCTTTGGTATTTTCTATTTTTTGGAGTAAAAATTTTCAAAATAATTTCTAATTATCTTCTGTATTTCTACAGTGTCTGTTGTGGTATTTTCTTTTTCATCACAGATGTTAGTAATTTAAGTTTTCTCTCTGCTTCTCTTTGTTAGCATAGCTAAAGGTTTATCAATTTTATTTATTTTTTGAAGAACCAACTTTTTGTTTTTTCAATTTTTTCCAATTGTTTCTTTTGATTCAATTTCATAGATTCTATCTCTGATTTTAATTATTTCCTCTCTTTTACTGCATTTGGTATTGATTTGTTCTTCTTTTTCCTAGGGCTTTGAGATGTAATGTTAGGTCATTTATTTCTTGACTTTTTCTTCTTTTAAGGAATGAACTCCATGCAATGAACTTTCCTCTTTGTACTGCATTCATAGTGTCCTGGAGGTTTTCATAAGTTCTATCAGTGTTCTCATTCACCTCTAAGAATTTTTTTAATCTCTTTTTTGATGTCTTTTGCAACCCATTGTTCATTCACTAGCATATTACTTCGTCTCTAGGTGTTGGAGTAGCTTTTATTTTTTATTTTATCATTTATTTCTAATTTCATTCCATTATGATCTAATAGAAAGCAGGGTGGTATCTCTACTTTTTTTGTATTTGATTGGAGTTGCTTTGTGGCATAATATATGGTCTATTTTGTAGAATGATCCATGTGCTGTTGAGAAGAAAGTGTATTTGCTTGTTGTTGGATGAATTATTCTATATATGACAGTTAAGCCTAAGTTGTTGATTGTTTTATTGAGTTCTATAATTTCTTTGTTCAGCTTTTGTTTAGAATATCTATCCAGTGGTAAAAGAGGTGTGTTAAAGTCATCAAATATTGTTGTGTTGTGGATTTGACTCTTGGAGGCCTGCTTGTGTGATTTGGACACTGTGTCTTATCTCCTTATATCTCTTGTAAATGCCATAATTCCTGGTCTCTAATTTAGTCTCTAAACTATATCTCACTAACCCCCTCCCTTTCTACTTCCCAAATAGAAATGGTTCTCTCTGGAGGGCTTTAAGGCTGTGCTCTGGGATCTGTGCACCTGACTCAGAGAGTTGTTTTGTATTGGGTATATCAGAACCAGGATTTTTTAGCTACAGACCATCGATATACCCATAAGCACTGTGCCCGGTTAGTGACTATGGGCTAGAGAAGGGAGTTGGGGGACTATAGGAACTTTGATGTTGCTTCTAGGCCCCAGATGGTGTCCCAAGCTGGGAGTTACCTCAAGTAAAGATGTAGACAAATGTGTCCCAAGATGGAGGTGGCTGCTTAAAGAGGTGAGGTTTCAGGTCAGGCTGAGGGGTGGTATTGCTGAGCATGTTCAATGTGGTGTGCAGTGTTGTGGCTATCTCCAAAACCAGTCTGGTTTCCCCAGGTGTAGGCAACTATGGAAGTAGTTGTAGTGTCCCAAGATGAAAGCAACTGGGTGATCCCCACAGTGATAGATGGGGATCCACTAGGAGCAGCAACTTGGATCCTGTGTGGGTAGTTGGCCAGGGTCCAGCCAATAGATTGAATTTTGACAGATCATACATAAATGGAGCATAACTTCTCATTATTCTGGTTGTACATGATTTTAATTACACCAATCATATAAATATGTATGCACATAGCAGCATAATGTCCAATTAATTCTATTATCCCTCATACCCTCAGATTTCTTCCCCTCCCTTCACTCTACTCTGTCTAATGCAAAATAACTCTATTTTTCCCTAGGCCATGGTCCTTATTTTGGATTAGCATCCACATATCAGAAAAATAATTGGCCTTTGGTCCTTTGGGATTGGTTTATCTCATTTAGCATGATATTCATTAGCTCCATGCATTCAGGGGCTACTGCCATAATTTCATTCTTCTTTAAGGCTGAGTAATATTTCATTGTGTACATATACAACATTTCTTTATTCACTCAACTGTTGAAGGGCACCTAGGCTGATTTCATAGTTTAGCTATTGTGAATTGAGCTGCTATAAACAATGATGTGGCTGCATCACTGTAGTATGCTAATTTTAATTTCTTTGGGTATAAATGAGGAGTGAGCAAGCTGGGTCAAATGGTGGTTCCATTTCATGTTTTCTGAGGAATCTCCATACTGCTTTCCAGAGTGGTTGCACCAATTTGCAGTCCCACCAAAAGTGTATGAGTGTATCTTTTCACCCAGATCCTTGCCAATATTTATTTTTGTTTGTATTCTTGATAATTGTCATTCTAACTGGGATGAAATGAAAACTTACAATAGTTTTGAATTGCATTTCTATAATTGGTAGAGATATTGAACTTATTTTTATATATTTGTTTATCAATTATATTTCTTCTGTGAAATATCTGTTCATTTCCTTAGCCCATTTATGGATTGGGTTTTTTTGTGTGTATGTTTTTGTTAAGTTTTTTGAGTACTTTATATATCCTGGAGATTAATGCTATATCTGAGGTGAGGTATTAAGGATTTTCTACCATTCTGTAGGCTCTCTTTTCACATTATTGATAGTTTCAGTTGCTGAAAAGAGGCTTTTTAGTTTGATTCTATCCCAATTATTGATTCTTGATTTTTTTTCTTCTGATTAAGGAGTCTTGTTAAGGAAGTCAGTTCCTAAACTTACATGTTGAAGATTTAGGCCTACATTTTCTTCTGTTTGGCACAGGATCTCTTCTCTAATGCTTAAGTCTTTGATCCACTTTGATTTGCTTTTCATGAAGGGTGAGAGATAGGGCTTTAATTTCATTTAGCTATACGTGGATTTCCAGTTTTCCCAGCACCATTTTTCAAGGAGGCTCTCTTTTCTCCAATGAATGTTTTTAGCACCTTTGTCCAGTATTAGATAACTGTATCTATGTGGGTTTGTCTCTGTGTCCTCTATTCTGTACCATTGGTATTCATGTCTGTTTTAGTGTCAATACCATGCTGGTTTTGTTCCTATGGCTCATGCTTCAAACTTCTTGCTAAGGGTTGCTTTGGCTATTCTAAGCCTCCTCTTTTTCTAGATGAATTTCATGATTGCTTTTTGTATTTCTGTGAATAATGTCATTGGAATTTTAATAGGAATCACATTAAATTTGTATAACATTTTTGGTTGTATGGCCATTTTGACATTGTTAATTTTGCCTATCCAGGAGCATAAGAAAGCTTTCCATCTTCTAAGGCCATGTTTCATTACTTTCTTTAGTGATCTGTAGTTCTGTAGTTTCATTGTAGAAGTCATTGACCCTTTTTGTTAGATTGAGTCCCAAGTATTTTATTTTCTTTGAGGCTATTTTGAATTAGGTAGTTTTCCTAATTTATCTTTCAGTGGATTCATATCTGATGTATAGGAATATATATGATTTGGGGATGTTAATTTTATATCCGTTACTTTTGCTGAAATCATTTTTTAGTTATACAAGTTTTCTGGTGGAATTTTTGGGATCTTTGAAACAGAGCATCATGTAATCAGCAAACAAGGACAGTTTCGGTTCTTTTTTTCCTATTTGTATCCCTTTAATTTCTTTCTTTTTTTTCTAATTTCTCTGGCTAATTTTTCAAGGGCAGTGTGGAACAAAAGTGATGAAAGAGGGCATTCTTGTTCAAGTTTTTAGAGCGATTACTTTCAATTTTTCTCCATTTAGAATGATGTTGGCCTTGGGCTTAGCATATATAGCTTTTACAATATTGAGGTATGTTCCTAATATCCCTCTTTTTTTCTTGTGTTTTGGACATAAAGGGGTGATGGATTTTGTGAAACAATTTTTCTTCATCTATTCAGATAATCATGTGATTTTTGTTTTTAATTTTATTATAGTAATGAATTACATTTATTATTTCTCTACATTGAACAAACCTTGTATCCCTGGAATGAATCACACTTGGTGGTGATACACTACCTTTTTAATATGTTTTTGAATGTAATTTACCAGAATTTTATTGAGAATTTTTGCATCTATAATCATCAGGAATTATGTTCTGAAGTTTTCTTTCCTTGATGTGTCTTTGTTAAGTTTTGATATCAGGGAGATTTATAGCCTCATAAAATAAATTTTGAAGTGTTTCATCCTTTTCTATTTCATGGAATAATTTGAGAAGTATTGGTGTTAATTCTTCTTTGAAGGTCTTGTAGAATGCTACTGGCAATCCATCTAGTCCTGGGCTTTGCTTTCTTGGCAGGCTTTTGATGACATCTTTTATTTCATTGCTTGTAATCAATCTGTTTAAATTGTGTGTATCCTCCTGATTCAGTTTGGTAGGTAATGTCTCCTTAGTAATCTGTTGACATCTTCTAGATTTTTTATTTTATTGGATAATAAATTTTCAAATAGTTTCTGATTACCTTCTGTATTCAGCAGTGTCCACTGTGATAATTCCTTTTTCATTATGAATTTTAGTAATTTGAGTGTTTCCTCTCTTTCTCTCTGTTAGTGTAGCTATGAGTTTTTCAATTTTATTTATTTTTTCAAAGAACCAACTTTTTGTTTTGTCAATTTTTTAAATCATTTCTTTTGTTTCAATCTCCTGTATTTCAGCTGTGATTCTAATGATTTACTGTTTTCTACTGCTTTGGGGGTTGAGTTTTTTTTTTTTTTCTAGGACATTGAGATGTAATGTTGGGTCCTTTATTTGTTGACTTTCTGTTATTTTAATGAATGAGCTTAGTGCAATGAGCTTTCCTCTTAGCCCTGACTTCAAAGTTTACCAAGATTTTGATATGTTGTTTCAGTCTTTCCAATTACCTCTATGTATTTTCTCATTTCTTGCCTGATTTCTTTTGCTATCCATTAATCATTCAATAGCAAATTATTTAGCCTCCAGGTGTTAGAGTAACTTCTACTTTATATTTTACTGTTCATTCCTAATTTTATTCTACTATGATATAATAGAATGCAGGGTATTATGTGTATTTTTTGATTGGCTGAGAGTTTCTTTGTGGCATAAGTTATGATCTGTTGTAGAGAAGGATCCATGTGCTACTGAAAAGAATGTGTATTTGCTCGTTGATGAATGAAATGTTCTAAATATGTCTGTTAAATATACATTATTGATTGTATTATTTAGTCCTATAGTTTCTTTGTTTAGTTATTGTTTGTTAGATTTACTCAGCAGTGATAGAGGTGTATTAAAGTTATCCAGTATTATTGTGATGTGATCTGTTTGATTCTTGAAATTGAGAAGGGTTTGTTTGATGTACATAGATTCTCTATTGTTTGGGGCATGAATATTTATGGTTGTTAGGTCTTGCTGATGTATAATTCCCTTAATCAGTATGAAATATCCTTTTTTTGTCCCTTATGATTAATTTTGGCTTGAAGCCCACTTTATCTATTATGAGGTTTGAAAACCTTATTTGTTTATATTACCTATGTGAGTGGGATGCTTTTTTTCCCCTATCCTTTCACCTTCAATCTGTGGAATATTTTTTGCCTATGAGAAAATACTCTTGGAGACAGCATAATTTTGGGTCTTGTGTTTTCATCAAATATTCTAGTCTATTTCTTTTGATGGATGAGTTTAGGCCATTAACATTTGAGATTATTATTTATATATGTCTTTTTCACCCAGTGCAGTTTGGTTTATTTCTGGTTTTTAATTGTACTTAGTTTCTCCTTTGATTGAGTATCCCTTTAGTATAGTTACTTTCTTTGCTGGTTTTCAATTTTTTCATTTCATCTTCACGAAATATTTTGTTGACAATGTTCTCTAGTGCAGGCTTTTAAATTCTGAATTCTTTTGACTTTTGTTTATCATGGAAGGTTTTCATTTCATCTTCAAATATGAAGCTTAATTTTGCTGGGTATAGTATTCTTGGTTGGCATCCAGTTTCTTTCAGAGGTTGGTAAATATTGTTCTAGGAGCTCCTAGCTTTGAGTGTCTGGGTTGAGAAATCAACTGGAATCCAAATTGTTTTCCCCCTGTACATAATCTGATATTTTTATCTTTCAGCCATTAAATTTTTTATTCTTATTTTGTATGTTAGTCATTTTCATTATAAATAGGCCTTGGTATGTGTCTGTTTTAATTTTGTTTATTTGGTGTTCTATAAGCATCTTGTATTTGATTTTACATTTCATTGTTAGTTTTGGGAAATTTTTTGATATTATTTCTTTGAAAAGATTGTGCATTCCTTTGAATTGTATCTCCACACCTTCATGTATCCTGGTAAACCTTATGTTTTATCTTTTCATATTACTGCATAATCCTTGGGAATTCTGTATATGGTTTCTTACCATCTCCTCTGTGTAATTAATTTTATTTTAAAGATTATAAAATTTATCTTCCTTGTATAGGTTTTATCTTCCAAGAGATCTAGTCTATTCATTGTACTTTCCATTGAATTTTTAATTTGGTTTATTGTTTCCTTCATTTTCATGATTCCTACTTGATTTCTTTTTATAACCTCTACCTTTTTATTGAAGTGATATTTCTCCTCTTTTGATTGATCTCTGATTTCACTCCTTACATCTTCCTTCTTATCATGGATCAGTTTAACTATGTACATTCTAAACTCTTTCTCTGGGTATTTCTTCTACTGCATTGTCAATCAATTCTATTATTTGAGCATCTTAGTTTGTTTGTGGCAGTTTTTCCCCTCATTTTTTCATGTTGTTTTTGCGTCTTCCCATATTGCATTGTGGATCTGTGTTAGCAGTTTCTACCCTGTAGACTTATACTGTACCTGAAGGTTTCCTATACCTCACCTTTAAGGGGAGACAAATATTCACAGCACCCAATGCAAACAATATTCACCCTTAAACCAAATGGCTTCTATAGTTTTGTCTCAATGAAGAGAAATGGTGTATTAAATTACTGTCTTTAACTTATAGAGTACATTTGCAAAAGGGTTTACAATTTCTAATTTTAGACAAAGTGATAACAGAAGTGGTATAGGATCTGATGTTTATTAAGAAGGTAGAGAGATGATAGAGGCAAAAAAATATACTATTCAGACATCCCAGTCCTGGATAAACTGATACAGGAAGAATATTGGTTTCAAAAATGATAGAGATATGAGAGAGACAGAAAAAAAATCTCAATGGAAAATTGAACAATTGTTTCCATTGGATTTCAAAAGTTTTTAAGCTTCTCTTCTTAGTCAATAGATGGGATTGTGTAGGGGTCCATGCTAGCTACACTCTTGGGATGTTTTATAGTTTCTATGGTGAAATGGTTAGTCAAAGGACCTGCTATTGCTGGTCCACTTTGGAAAACTGCACCCAGGAATTTCCTTTGGGTTCCACTGTGTAGTATATGAGCTTATTTTTAGCCCACTACTTCACCTGAGGACTCCACGTTTCCTCATCTCTAATTAAGTCTCTGAACTAATTCTTCCCTGCCCTGCCCTTTAGAATTCCCAGTATAGTACTTCTTTTCCAGCCTGTGCTGCAAGCACCTGAATTGGAGGGAGTGTTGAACACCTCGTGGGTTTCCATGACTAGTATTCAACTATGTAAAACACTCTCCATTCTTTATTTTCTCCTGGTTACTTAGGCACGCTTTGTCATGCAGCATGGGTTTTCCAGGCTCATTTTTGGGGCCAGACATGGGTCTGCCAGTAATTGACTCCCTGAGCTGCCAGCCCCGACACTGAGGCTGTTAAATGATTGCTTCCATTGTGCTCTGTGCATGAGATGGGAACTTCCCTCCAGTACATGCATACTCTATAGCACAGCTGATAGTTTTCTTGAGAAGTGTCTCTGATCTATAAGCTTTGCACATTCCAACATGCCTCAGTCTTCCTGAGAATGTTTTTTTAACTCCTTTATTGCTTTACTGCTTTGGCATAGGGACTGTTCTGGTTTGCACTTTTAGTTGTTGTTGTGGCTACAGAGCTGAGGATCCTTTGCACTAATTTTATTATACAAGGTCTCCTGAGTCCTTGATTTTTGAGTGTCCAGTATTTAATTTCAGCAATGTCCCCCATAATTATCTATTATTCTCCCACCTTGTTGAAAAGCTGTCTATTTTTCTTGGTTCACATTACAGATTCCACCAGGGGAATGGCCCCTCTATTCTGCCATCTTCCTTGATTCCCCTTGGATTATATCATTTCCATTCAATTATTATTATTATTTGATTTTGTGTTTATTTTTTTTAAATAAACCACTTTATTGAGGTATAATTTGCACATCATAAAATTCACTTATTTTTAAGTGTACAAGTGAGTTTAGAGTTATGCAAAAATCACTGTAATTCACTATAGAGCATTCCCATCATCATTAAGAAATGGACGCCCTCTGACTGTTCACTGACACATGTATCTAATGAGTTTGCAAGCTATATCTCTGTACTTGATTTGCTAGATATGATAATTTTGCTCTTTCCTTTCCTTTTCTATTACTTTCCTCCTTGCTCTATGTTCCAGGCATCCAACAAATTTGATTACAACATCAAACAGATACATATGCCTTCTGGCTTCTATATGGTTTCAGCCAATGGGGAGGCCCATCAAGTGATTGGGTTAAAAAGGAATATGGGTCAGTGTTCCTAATTATTTCTCTGTGAAGTCACATTTTTCATACACTTCACCACATAAAATTATTGGTGCTCAAAAAACGTTTTACTTTCCAGACATTCTCCTTCCTGTCCTTGGCAACCTTTTCCTACCTTTGTCCTTTCAGACCAAGTGATGTTGATAACTTTACTACTGTTACCCTTTGTTCCTATATAATTCCTGTTTATACCCATAGAGCTCACGCATATCTTTCTAATTAGGCTTTTGTAAATAATTCTTCTTTAATTATCCTAATTTTAATGTGACATCTATTTTCTGTCAGGAGTCCCTTAGATATTTTACACTCCATATCACCTCAAACCAGAAACAAGACCAATATTTTAAAATACTGAACATTATCATTTAAGGAGAGGAAAATGGTGATATTGTTTGCTAGCTGAGGTTTTTTTCTTTCCTTTAAGTTCTTTATTATTGAAAGAAAGTATCAGCACTTTTCCCTGTCTCTTCAGACTGGTCTTAGGTCTTGCTTGATGAAGCTTACTTCATTTTATTTTCCCACTTACTTTATTCAGCATTGATGATTCACTTGTATTTCTATATGCCCGCTGGGTATCAGTTTCTACTTTTGGCTTTTTGTTTCTGCAGGCTTTAGAAGTAAATCTTTCTTAGTCAAGCATTCAAAATAAAAACAAAAAATGTCTTTTTTTATCATAGGGTAGAATTTTTTCTCATTTGGTTACTTGCATTTGAGTTTCTGCCCCCTAAAGTGTTAACACATTTTCACAATTACTTTTGTTCCTATTTATTGATAGAAAATATTATTACCAGTCACAGAAAACAATTTTGCTTTTCATTTTCAAAGTATGAAATAATATTTACCATGTACTTCACTGACATTTTAAAATTCAGAATGTGTTTATCACTGCTAACTAAAGTTTTGTGCAGAAAACAATTATTTTCCATGTTGCCTGATCTGAGTGAAGGAGATGGTCATGGAAAGGGATTGGTGGATATTTCACTATTAGTGTATTATCATGGACTGCTCTGACTGTAGCAGGAGGACATCTGATTAACTGTCTATAAAGATAATTCAATGAATGATGAGGCATCAAAGAGGACCATATTTGAAAATAGCTATTGAAAAATGTTTGAGGAACGACATAACTGGAGATTGAGAAATTTCAAGTTTAATTAGAAAGCTTAATCATATATTAGGTAATGGTGTCTAAAAAAACTCATAAAATTCTAAGAAGTGACTTTTGTGGTACTGGGGATTAAACTCATGGGTGTTTTATTGCTGTGAAACATCCCCATCCCTTTTTATTTTGAGAAAGAATCTGACAAAGTTGTGAAGGTTGGATTCAAACTTGTCATTGCTCTGCCTCAGCCTGTCAAGTAGCTGGAATTGCAGGTGTACCACCATGCCAGCAATAAGTTCCCTTTAAATTCATATTTAAATTAAACTAATTTAACATTTAACCATGTGGTTTAAATAATGAAAAATTAGGTACTTCTCTTAATATTGATAGGAAAGTAGTTTCCATTGAATAATTAATGTATAACTATTATACTTAATTAAAAAAACCAAATACTATTTTGGTCTGGGTTTGAAGCACATAAAACCTCATGATGCATCTACTACATGCCAATAAGGTGAAGGGAAAGATAAATATGTAATGTGGTCCTTTATATGGCACTGGAACTTTTTTTGCCATATAAAAATGACATTGTTGTTGTTGTTGTTGTTGTTTTTCCCTGTCCAGATTCTGGATAATCTCTCCTATAAAGGTGTCAGTAACTCTAAAGTTCCAGCTTGCAAGAACTCTGGATAACGTGAATGACAATGATTTCTTATTAGAACAGAGAAGGAGTCAAGAAATAGCTTTTTCTGCCAGGTGTGGTGGCTCATGCCTGTAATACCAGCAGCTCAGGAGGCTGAGGCAGGAAGATCATGAATTCAAAGCCATCCTCAACAAAGGTGATGTTCTAAGTAACTCAGTCTCTAAAGAAAATACAAAATAGGGCTGAGAATGTGGCTCAGTGGTTGCATGCACCTGAGTTAAATCCCTGGTTAAAAAAAAAAATAGCTTATCCTCTGTGTCACAAATACACTCCCCAACAATTATTCTTCTGTAGTCTATAGTTTTATAAATAAAATATTAGACTAGAGATTAACTTCTGTTCATCAATTTACAGTCCAATAACTTCTACATGCTCAGACCCTTAACCTGGATGTGAATTTTGTCCTTCGCAACATTAAACCCTATCTCTGGCAGAGAAACTTTATGTGCAGAAAAAAATTCTTTTCTTTTTTTCTGTAGAGATAACTAAACCACATTACATGGACATTCCTGAAATTTTGTGAGGACCAGTGATTGTGTTTTAGTCAGTGGAATATAGGTAGAAGTAGTGTTTCACTTTCAGGCCTGACCACTAAAATTTCTCTTGAGATTCTTCTTATGGTCTTTCTTCATTTGTCTGCCAGAAAACAGATAATCCTGTGGAAGATTATTAAGGCCTGATGGAATAGTGGATACACTTGATGAAAGAAAGCTAGGCTCCTGATTAATGCACAGAAGAGAGTTCCCATTCCCCTCTAATCCATACTTGGCTTAGATATGAGTCAAAAAACTTTATTATGCTTTATCATTGAATTATTTGGGATATTTTTTATTGCATTTACTCTATTCTTTGAAACTCAACATCCACCCATAGTATAAAGGAGACTTCATAGTATTGAAAATATGTGGACTTACTTCTTGGAAAACACTCCACCTGGTGTTTTACTTACATCTGATTTAGTGTTTTGGCAAAACTCCTATAAGAGCTTTCCTTCTATTCATCCAGCCAAAGCCATTACCATACCCCAAGTGCTCTTTTACTAATCACTTGACAGAATATCTAAATCACTTTCATCTTTCTGTGACAATGGTAATTTGTCAGATTCCATTCTCTTTGTTCAGGTTGAAGCTGTATTTGCAGCCTGAACATTTGTTAGAGTGCTCTTCTATGTTCCCTTATTTATTCCCTGCCTGTGGAGTGCCTACTCATCTATTTATACATAACTCATAGGTCAAATCCCACAAGTAAGACTTCTATTCTCCCCTGTCTTCCACATTATTTTCAGCTGTCTTCTCCTCATCTATACTCACAAGGCAACCATTATATTTGAAAGATACATGTCACAATACCTACATATTTCTCTCTCAGTATATGCAGAATAATTCTTTCTAGAGTATTGGCTTTTTGCATATAATAACTTAGAATAATATACTTTCTGAATAAACATTCATTTCCTCTCTTTAATTTTCCTTTTCAATGCTGGTAAAAGTCTCAGTATCTTTTTGTTAGTCAATATATCTGAATATTTGTCTATATGACAGTCAATGATTTCAGCATTTTAAAAGTTTTTTTATAATTTTTTCTAATTAGTTATACGTAACAGTAGACTGAATTTTGACATATCATACATAAATTAAGTATAACTTCTCATTCTTCTGGTTGTACATGATGTAGATTTACACTGGTTGGGTACTCATATATACATACAGGGTAATAATATTAGATTCATTCTATTATCCTTCCTACCACTATATGCCTTCCCTTCCAGTTAACTCCCCTCTGCCTAATGCAAAATATCTCTATTATTCCCTAGCCCCCACCCACTTATTGTGAATTAGCATCCACACATCAGAGAAAACATTTGGCCTTTGGTTCTTTGGGATTGGCTTATTTCACTTAGCATAATATTCTCCAGCTCCATCCATTTACTAGCAAATGCCATAATCTTATTATTCTTTAAAGCTGAGTAATATTCCATTGTATATGTGTTTGATATTTTAAAAGTTTTATATAATTTAAGTGTAATACAACTTCTTATTTTTAATGCTATATAGACTCCGACTATTATATTAGTCAGGATTCGTCTTTTATTTGAAACTCCCTGGTGAAAAGGTGACTCCCATTTTTGCAGGATATCACTAATTTTGCATATTCCTTTTTCTTAATGCTATAGAGTAAAAGTCTTGGGCAAGTACATGTCTTAGTTTTGTGGACTTATTATTTCATGTAGTAGTGAGAAGAAATATTGCCCATTTCTGTTTGCAGTGGTAAATAGGCACTTCCCCATCATTTCTCTGTGTAGAGAAGAATAATTCCTCCGTAGGAATAGGAATTTGGATGCTGAACAGTATCCCCCAAATTCTATGATAATGAAAAAATACCATTTATACCTGATTTGATTTCTTCCCAAACACTAACTATGGGACATCTGCAGGTTGGCTTTCATACCCCAGTATCTCCTTCTATTCACTTGGCTTCAGTCCTTTGGGACCTAATTTAGCATGACATTAGTTAAGTTTAATACTTTGACAAAAAGAACTTTAGATTTCATATCATCAAATTTTATAAGAACTAGGATCTGTTGACCCCAACTTCAGTGCAAAAGGTTATTAAACTGCACTGGCACACAATATTCAAAAAGGAGAGATCTGTCTAATGCAGTAGAAAATTACATAACTTGAAAAACAATTTTAATCTTTTTACATATTATTTCTCATTTTAAATTGATACCATAAAACTTTATGACATACTGTAGCATGCTTATTTCCATGTGAGAGATTATTTCATTCAAAATAAAAATGTGACTAATGTAAGAACACATATTAAAAGATTTTCTATGTGAATTGATGTTAAAAAGCATATACAATTTTATAATAGCTGGTTTATACTTTTATTAATATAATGGTTTCTTTATATCATATTTTTTTTCATTTTTGATAGACCATAGCATATCCAATTATTGGAAGCTGTGAACGAATTGTGGGCATGTCTCAAAGCAGAGGTGAGCCCATTAGAGAACTCTCAGTATTATCTTACCAATCTGAGACTGCTTGGTTGCCTTGTAAAACATCCCACTCAAAGAGAATTCTGTGATACCATGGAATTTATTGGCTCAAACAGTGCTATGTTCAAATGGAACTCCCCAGAGTTAGATAGAGATACCAGTACCCACTGGCCTTGAGGTACCAGTTATCTGAAGGAGGAAGAATTACTGCACAAATGATCATTCCTCAATCAGGCTAACTTTCTCATAGCCTCTTTCTTCTTGTTTATCTTGAGGAACCCTTCCTCAAAATAAATTCTTTTGATGCATTTCACTATAAATATAACATTTGTGGGCTTTTTTTCTATTTGTTAGGATTAGACCCATCAGGTCTTTTCCACCCATCTTGCCCCTGCTTTAAATTACATTTCTTGTGGGGCTGGGGTTGTGGCTCAGCAGTAGAGCCTAGCGTGTGCAATGCACTGAGTTTGAGCCTCAGCACCACACAGAAATAAATAAGTAAAATAAAGTTTTTAAAAAATTACATTTCTTGTGTCCTTTATTTCTTGATACTACTTTTTCAGTCTTTTATTTTCAGTCATCTCACACCTCCGAGGGTTGCTTATTCCTTTGCCATGCAGTCTGTGGTTGAGATCCAAAAAATTGAAATGATTTGTAATATTATGCAGTATGATTTTGTTCATTAGGGATTGGGGATTTGTTACTATGTGGTGATACAATATCATCATCATCATCACACCACATTGCTTTTTCAAGGTAGAGTACTACTCTAAATACATTCAGATTCAGTTATTCTTATGATTCTCAAGATTTCTTGTGATATTAATAAGGCAAATTTGAAGTTGATGATGTCCATTTGTCAGAAGAGGAAACTGAGACAAGTTTCATGACTTATCTAGGATTACAAAATTTGTAACAGAAATTATACTAAACGTCAATCTTCTGACTTGAAAGCAGTAACATTTCAATAAAAAGCATAAACTGAGAATAGATACATAACATAAAGCCATAGAAGTATCAAAAAGTTAGTGGTACGTAATAAATACCAGCATAATCATATCAATAGTGAAAAAAGAAAAAAAATTAAATTGAAATTGTTAATTTAAAATTTTTCTGTTTTTTATGTACTTGGTCCTTGAAAGAATAGGGTTCATATGAATAATGTGTTGGTGACTGTGAAACTATAGCAATCAGATATTACAAATGCTCTAACAATAACATAATATGATGACAGGAATATATAATTTATTATGTGTCAGTCACTAATATTTTTCCTTCATATAAATTAACACATTTGATTTGCACTACAATTCTATGAGGTACATACTACCTTGTGGTGAGCCGCTTCTGCCGTTTATGCAAATTATGGTCACCATTACATGATGGCGCTGGCTCCGCTGTGGTCTGTGACAAACAACTCCTTGTTTGGGAGAGTTGGCGCATGACTTTTCATCACTCTATGAGAAAGCTCCACGTGGCTGCTTTGCATTGGGGCTTGAGATGCTTTATTAAGGCTGGGAGGGGCATCCGAGGAAGAAGAAGAACTATCAGGGGCCTGAATAAAAACTGCTGAAAGAAGATTCTTGGGTTGCGTCTTTCTTGCGGGCAAGAAGTCGCGACAAGAGGGGGCGCAACAAGTGGTGCCGAAACCCGGGAGTCAAAACTTTCAGCAGTCAGGGGTGGTGCACCGTAGTCCCAGGTGAGTGGGATCCGCGATCAAAGCGGAATCAGTCCCAAGTAAGTGGGATCCGCGACCAAAGCGGGGCCGCAGCTGCATTGTGTACTTTCGTTTTTACTTTCGCTTTTGTTTTCTGTGTTTCTCTTGTTGTGTCATTTTG
>NW_026000250.1:832255-861871 GCF_001458135.2 Marmota marmota marmota
GCGTCCACTCCCCGCCCCACGAAAAAAGGCGTCGGCTGATATGGTCTCGGATCTGGGGAAGGGCCCTCCTTAAGACTGAGCCATACTATGCAGCCACTTCTGCACAGTGGGATAGGACCTCTACTCTCGCCTGTATTGTTTAAGAAAACAGAAAGGGGGAACTGTGGTGAGCCGCTTCTGCCGTTTATGCAAATTATGGTCACCATTACATGATGGCGCTGGCTCCGCTGTGGTCTGTGACAAACAACTCCTTGTTTGGGAGAGTTGGCGCATGACTTTTCATCACTCTATGAGAAAGCTCCACGTGGCTGCTTTGCATTGGGGCTTGAGATGCTTTATTAAGGCTGGGAGGGGCATCCGAGGAAGAAGAAGAACTATCAGGGGCCTGAATAAAAACTGCTGAAAGAAGATTCTTGGGTTGCGTCTTTCTTGTGGGCAAGAAGTCGTGACAAGAGGGGGCGCAACACTACCTCATTCCTTTTAAAAATCAGGAAAATGAACCTCAGTGAGTTAAAATAAAATTCCAAGGGCGCACAAAACTTTTAGAGCCAGTACTCAAACCTAGGCATTCTTGTTACACTGTGTTCTCTCTTAAGCACTACAATATATTAAAAGTAGAGAAAATGAATTACACATGTTAAGTTTTTTCAGGATCTGGAGTTAGTGTATGAACTATGAGCCTGAATACAGAATACATGTTCTAAACAATTATACCATATTGAAAAAAAGAGCTGACTTAAATACAAAGAAGTTTCTTTATCTCAGTTATTCAAAACTAAGAGAGATTTTTTTTCCCACTGGGAGGACATTTGAGAATGTTTGAAAATATATACTTTTTTCTTTTTTGGTATTTGGGATTGAACCCAGGGTGGTTTATCACCATGCTATATGTTCAGACCCCTTTTTATTTATTTATTTTTAACCTTTTAAAATTTTGTTCTAATTAGTTATATATGACAGTAGAATGAATTTTAACACTTCATATATAAATGGAGTATAACTTATTCTTCTGATTGAACATGATACAGAATCACACTTGTAATGTAGTGATATATGCATATAGGTTAATAATGTGTCATTCTTTCTACTATACTTTCTATAACCACACACCCTCCCCTCCATTCACTCTCCTCTACCTAATGCAAAATACCTCTATTATTCCCTAACCTTCACCCCTCCCTTATTGTGAATTTACATCCATATATCAGAGAATATATTCAGCCTTTAGATTTTGGGGATTGGCTTATTTCACATAGCATAATTTTCTCCAGCTCTATCCATTCA
The DNA here is from genome assembly GCF_001458135.2 of Marmota marmota marmota. Taxonomy (NCBI): domain Eukaryota; kingdom Metazoa; phylum Chordata; class Mammalia; order Rodentia; family Sciuridae; genus Marmota; species Marmota marmota. Next base: position 833,540 of record NW_026000250.1, read on the forward strand.
CCAGCAAATGCTATAATTTCATTCTTGTTTAAGGCTTATTGTGCATATATACCACATGTTGTTTATCCATTCAACTGTTGAAGGGCACCTAGGCTGATTCCATAGTTTAGCTATTGTGAATTGAGCTGCTATAAACATTGACGTGGCTGCATTACTGTAGTATGTTGTTTTTAAGTCCTTCGGGTATAGACCAAGGACTGGGATAGTTGGGTCAAATGGTGTTTCCATTCCAAGTTTTCTGAGGAGTCTCCATACCACTTTCCATAATGGTTGCACTAATTTGCAGTCCCATCAGCAATGTATGAGTGTACTTTCCCCCCACATCCTTGCCAACATTTATTGTTACTTATATTCTTGATAATTGCCATTCTGACTGGGTAAGATGAAATCTCAGAGTAGTTTTGATTTACATTTCTCTGCTTGCTAGAAATGTGGAACTTCTTTTTTATATATATATTGGTTGAATGGTTGTATTTCTTCTATTAAGTGTCTGTTCACTTCATTAGCCCATTTATTGTTTGGATTATTTGTTTTTTTTGGTGTTAAAATTTTTGAGTTCTTTATATATACTGGAGGTTAATAATCTAGCTGAGGTGTGGTGGTGAAGATTTTCTCCCATTCTGTAGGCTCTATTTTTATATTATTGATTGTTTCAGTTGCTGAGAAGAAGCTTTTTAGTTGGATTCCATTCCATTTATTGATTCTTGATTTTTTTTTCTTCCAGTTTTGTTAGGGTCTGTAAACAAGTCAAGATGGCGCCTGGCATTTTGCCAGAGGGAGTGGTTTGTGAAGTAACGCCAGAGAGCCATTAAGTGTGGAGATTCCTTATTGGTTGACTGCTGTATCTAGTTTATGTTAATTAAGATAAGCTGTGTGGAATGTATATATACCCCTCCTGTCCTACAATAAACGGCTCCCACTCCTGCTGTATCAATGCACACAAGTTGCTCGTCACCCCCAGGTTATTTTGCTGCAGCCGGACTGTGGCACAGTTTAGGAATCTTGTTAAGGAAGTAAGTTCCTAAGTTGACATGGTGAAGATTTGGGCCTACATTTTCTTCTATTATGCTCAGGATCTCTGTTATAATGCATGAGTCTTTGATTTTCATTAAGGGTGACAGATAGGGCTTTAATTTCATTTAGCTACACATGGATTTCCAGTTTACCCAGCACCATTTTTCAAGGAGGCTTTCATTTCTCCAATGAACGTTTTTGGCACCTTTGTCCAGTATTAGATAACTGTATCTGTGTGGGTTTGTCTCTGTGTCTTCTATTCTGTACCATTGGTCTTAATGTTTGTTTTGGTGCCAGTACCATACTGGTTTTGTTCTTATGGCTCTGAAGTATAGTTCAAGGTCTGATATAGTGATGTCTCCTGCTTCACTCTTCTTGCTAAGGATTGCTTTAGCTATTTTAGGCCTCTTATTTTTTCCAGATGAATTTCATGATTGATTTTTCTAGTTCTATGAAGAATGTTTTTGGTATTTTAATAGGAATTGTTATTAAATCTGTATAATATTTTTGGTAGTATGGCCATTTTGACAATATTAATTTTGCCTATCCAGGAGCATGAGATATTGTTCCATCTTCTAATGTCTTCTTTAGGTTTTTCTTTAGTGTTTTGTGGTTGTCATTGTGGAGGCCTTTCACCTCTTTGTTTGAGTCATTTGCAAGTATTTTATTTTATTTTATTTTATTTTTTGAGGTTATTTTCAATGGGGTAGTTTTTCTAATTTCTCCTTCAATGAATTCATCATTGATGTATAGGAACATATTATATTTATGAGTGTTGATTTTATATCCTGCTACTTAGCTGAATTCATTTATTAGTTCTAGAAGGTTTCTGGTGAAATAATTTGGGTTTTCTAAATATTGAATCGTGTCAATGGAAATAGTAGTAGTTTGAGTTCTTCTTTTCGTATTCATATCCCTTTAATTTCTTTCTGCTCTCTAATTGTTCTGGCAAGTGTTTCAAGGATGATGTGAAATAGAAGGGGTGAAAGGGGGTATGCTTATCTTGTTCCAGTTCTTAGAGGGAATTCCTTCATTTTTTCTCCATTTGGCATGATGTTGGCCTTGGTTTAGCATACATAGATTTTATATTGTTAAAGTATCTTCCTATCGTCTGTGGGTTTTCTAATGTTTTGAACATAAAGCAGTGTTGTCTTTGTCAATTGTTTTTGTACATCTATTGAGAAGATCGTGTGATTCTTGTCTTTAAGTCCACTGATGTGATGAATTATGTTTATGATTTTCCTATGTGGAACCAACCTTGTATCCATGGAATAAAACCCACTGGATTGTGGTCCACTATATTTTTAATATGTTTTTGTATGCAGTTGGCCTGAATTTTTTTAAAGACAGAGAGAGAGAGAGAGAGAGAGAGAGAGAGAGAAGTTTTTAATATTTATTTTTCAGTTTTTGGTGGACACAACATCTTTATTTTTTTTTATTTTTATGTGGTGCTGAGGATCGAACACAGTGCCCCGCACATGCCAGGTGAGGGCGTTACGGCTTGAGCCCCATTCCCAGCCCAAGCCTGAATTTTTTAAAAGAATTTTTCTATCTACATTCATCAAGGATATTGTTCTGAAGTTTTCTTTCCTTAATATTTCTTTGTAAGCTTTCGGTATCAGAGTGATACTAGCCTCATAGAATAAGTTTGAAGTGTTCCCTCCTTTTCTATTTCATGGAGGATTGGTGTTATTCTTACTTGAAGGTCTTGTAGAACCCAGCTGACAATCTGGTCCTAGGGTTTTCTTTTTTTGGTAGGCTTGAAATTGATCTGTATAAATTGTGTATGTTCTCCTAATTTAGTTTGGGTAGGTCAAATGTCTAGAAATTTGTCAGTGTTTTCTAGATATATTTTTGTTTAGTTATTGCTTTTTAGATCTATTCAGCAGTGAGAGAGGTGTGTTAAATTTATCCAGTATTATTGTGATGTGGTCTGTTTGATCCTTCAAATTGAGAAGGGTTTATTTGATGTACATAGATTCTCCATTGTTTGGGGCATGAATATTTATGGTTGTTATGTCTTTCTGATGTATAATACCCTTAAGCAGTATGAAATGCCCTTTTGTCCCTTCTGATTAGTTTGGCTTGAAGCCCACTTTATCTGATAAGAGGTTTGAAAATTCTGTTTATTTACATTATCTATGTGAGTGATATTTTTTCCCCATCCTTTCACCTTCAGTCTGTAGACTTTTTTTTTACTATGAGGTTAGTGAGTCTCTTGGAGATATCATATTGTTGTGTCTTCTATTTTAATCCAATATGCTCATTTATTTCTTTTGATGGATGAGTTTATGCCATTAACATTTAATGTTATTATTTAGATTTATTTATACCCAGTCATTTTGGTTTATTAGGTTTTTAATAAGACTTAGTTTCTCCTTTGATTGAATGTTCCTGTACTGTAGTTTCTTTATTTTCTGGTTTTCACTTTTTTTTTAATTTCATCTTCATGCAATACTTTGTTAAATATATTCTCCAGTGTAGGCTTTTCAATTCTCAATTCTTTTTACTTTTGTTTATCATGGAAGATTTTCATTTCATCTTCATATTTGAAGCTTAATTTTGCAGGTTATAGTATTCTTGGTTGGCATCCAGTTTCTTTCATAGGTTGGTATATATTGTTCTAGCCTCTCCTAGCTTTGAGGCTCTGGGTTGAGAAATGAACTGAGATACATATTGGTTTACCCCCATTCATAATCTGATATTTTTTTCTCTTGAAGACTTTAAACTTCTATCCTTATTCTGTATGTTAGGTATTTTTATTATAATGAGCCTTGGTGTAGATCTTCTCAAATTTTGTGTATTTGGAGTCCTATAAGCCTCTTGTATTTGATTTTCCATCTCATTATTAATTTTGGGAAGTTTTCTCATATTATTTCATTGAGAATATTGTGCATTCATTTAGTTAGTATCTCCACACCTTCATCTATCCTGATAAACCTTAAATTTCATCTTTACATGGTATCCCATAATTTTTGGAAGTTCTGTTCATGGTTTCTTACCATTGCCTCTGTGTAATCAACTTTATTTTCAAGATTATATATTTTGTCTTTCTTGTATGAGGTTATGTCTTCTAAGTAGTCTAGTCTATTGATAGTAGCTTAAATAGAATTTTTATTTTTTTATTGATTACTTCATTTTGAGAATTTCTTCCTTATTTTTGTTCATAATCTCTATGTCTTTATAGAAGTGACCTTTCACTTCTGGAAATTTGTCTCTAATTTCACTTCTCACATCATCTGTTTTGTCATGCATCAGTTTAACTATGTACATTCTAAACTCCTTCTCTGACATTCTTCTACTGCGCTGTTAAAATATTCTATTACTGTACCTTGGTTTGTTTGTGGCACTTTGTTCCCTTGTTTTTTCATATTTTTTTATGTGTTGTCGGGGTTTTTAGCCCTCGTTCCCTCCTGATCTGTGGAAGATATGGGGAGAGCATACCCTGACCAGGAAGAGCCAAGAAAGGAGAGGGCCAACTGACCGCCTGCACCCAGCCCTCCCAGCCCTCCCTCACTGGAGGACAATCAGACGCATTAGGGAGACCAGTCAAAGCATGAGCTCATTTATTGAGAAAACACACACACCCTATATAATGTACAGGAGCCAATCAGGATAAAGGTCATCAGGGTGGGGAGAGTTCACGTGTACACCCATCCTACAGGAAGTAATGGGAGACATGAACTGTCCATGAGGATTGAAGGGTTCTGAGCTTATCCTAGAGGTGGTCCGATTTTTCGTCACAACCCATGGTAAAGCCTTCTGGCTGATCGCCAGGCGCCATCTTAGCCACATGTGTGGCCCCAGGACCGGGAAGTGGGTAGCATCCAGCAAATTAGGTTTCCTGTTTTCTGATGCAACATGACCCACATGTTACATCATGCCCCACAATGTGTCTTCCCATCTTTCATTGTATATCTGAGGCAGTGTATTTTCTACCCTCTGGAATTATATTGTCCCTGAGCTTTTCAGTACTTCACCTTTAAGGGAAAACCAATATTAACAGCACCCACTGCAGACAATATATAGCTATTTAAACTAAATAGCTCCTATTAATGTGTCTCTATTTTTGTCACGATGAATAAAAATGATATGTTCAATTGTTATCTACAATATAAACATTAAATTTGCTGAAAGGACTTTCAATTTCAAATGGTGAACAAAGGGAGACCAGAGGTGGTGTAGGATGTGATGTTTATGAGGAAGGAGGAAAGATGATTGATGTAAAACTTTATAAACAGAGTGAAAGATAAATTAATGGAGTTTGGTTTCTAGGAGGAGAAAAGAGAGAAAGAAAATCCAGGGAAATAATTAAATGAGAGGAAAAATATATATACAAAATTTTAATAATCATAATAAAAAGAGAAATTATAAAAATAAAAGAATAATATACTCTTCAGAAAACCCAGTTCTCTAAACTGATGCAGGAAGAATACTTTTTTTATTATTTTTTTTATTTTTCAGTTTTCAGTGGACACAACATCTTTATTTTATTTTTATGTGGTGCTGAGGATCGAACCCAGTGCTCTGCACATGCCAGGCAAGCACTTTACTGCTTGAGCCACATCCCCAGCCCAGGAAGAATACTTGATTTCAAAAATTGTGGAGATGTGAGAAAGGAAAAAAAAACCTCAATGGGAAATTGAACAATTGTTTCCCTTGGTCAAAAGTTTTTCAGCTTCCATTTATAACTGATAGGTGGGGTTGTGTGGTGTGATGGTAGCTCCACCCTCAGGATGGTGAGGATACCTAGTGTGGGAGGATTAGTCCTGCAGTTGATGTATAGCTATTGTCCAGTCCACGTTGGAAGACTTCAGACCAGGAATCTCCTTTGGGTTCCATTCCTGTGATGTAGGAGCCTGATATTGGCCCCTTATTCACCTGTGACCACATAATTCCTGGTCTCTGATTTAGTCTCCAAATTTGATCTCTCCAATGCCTTGCACTTTTGAAATCACATTCAGGCACTTCTCTCCCAGGTTATCCTGAGGGTTAGGAATCAGGAACCGTGCAACTGTTGTGGCAAACTGTTCCTTGTGGGCTGCCCATAAAGATGTGAGTGCTGGACTGGGTTGGGGGCTAGGGAAGACTTGGGAGACTGGGAATTGGGGAGCTAGAGGACCCTTTGGGGTACCAGACTGGTACCATATCTGTTGGGACCAGGGGATTGGTGAATGCCAGTCCTGGGAAGGAGTCAGGGATCAGGCTTATGCCAGGACTCATCAATGGCTGGCCCAAGTGGGTCCCTGAAATCCAATGAGTGCCAGACTGGCTGGCTGAGCCAGCCAATAGCAAGATGCCCTAACTCCCTCTTTCAGCCTTCCAATCTGCTATAGTCAGCCCTGTCCATCCCCGTGTACTTCAGGACTCACGGAGCTGGTGAAACCATGGTTCTCTGCATCCACTCTAACCTATTTTTCCTCTTGGGCAAAATGCTCCCAGTTTCTGATTTTCCATAAGATTGCTAGACCAGCCCATGCAAACCTAGCTGCAAACTCATAGATCTGGGTTTTAGTTTTCATAGATTCTGCCATGATGAAGTCCCAAGATCTCAATGTTGTTTTAATTTGTAATTAGAGAGGCTACCAGGAATATGCTCACATAAAGGAGTGACCATGTGAAGAAGCAGCAAGATGGTGGCTATTAGCATACTTAGTAGGAAGACCTCAGGTGTAAACAAGCCTGAAGACACCTTGATAATAGACTTCCAGGCCCTGGCCAGTGTGCCAAGGTAGAGGGAGCCATGTCACAAGATAATTGTGGTGGCAGCAGTCCCCACTTAACATTTTTTCTATTTACTTTTTAAAATTTTGAGACAGTGTCTTGGTAACTTATTGAACATCTTGCTAAGCTGTTCGGCCTAGACTTGAACTTGTGATCCTCCTGCCTCAGCTTTCTGAGCCACTGGTATTACATGTGTGTGCCACCATAACTTGTGGAGGCATATTTGATAGTCATAATTTAGGAGAGGAAAGTGGCCAAAGAGGGAGGTTTCACTGACCACTAATTGGTAGAATCCAGAAATGAGACTAAATATCCTACAATCCAAACTACAGTCTCTAATAAAAAAGAATTATCCAGCCCCAAATATCAACATTGCCAGTGTTGAGAAAACTTGCTTTACTCTCATTGCTCTTTTCTTTTTCTAACATAAACAAGGTTATTTCTAGCTATCATTTGGCCTTTAAGGAATGTAAAAGGATAAACTTATTAGAATAAATGCTTAATATATAATGAAACAGTAATACAATTAAAAACTAGGATAACATAAGTTTCAAACAATGTCTCTAAAATTTATATTTTAATATTTATCCAATGACATATATTTTTAAATTCTAACTTGGTGCTAGCAAAACCTAACCTAGGCAAGTTTTCAGTTATATGAAAGAGGCAGGGAAAGATGTGGAAAAATATGTTTCCTATGTTAACACCTCTTCATAAATTTAAGCCCTACATCATAGTCATCCTGTCAGCTGAGAAGAAGTTGGTTTTGTTTATTTGATTAAAACAATTTATTAAACTTCCAGGACCTTATATAACTTTCTTTTTGTGCTTTCCTGTATATGGCCAAGTAGTGAAAATTCAAGCCAGTCAAACCAAAATTTAGTAGAGAATCAATGAGTGTATCAAAGTAAGAAATATCTTTCCTGCATAAATCCAAATGGTAAATGAGTGGATGCTCCTGAATTGAAAGGAAATTTGAGTATATTTGTTTTAGTATTATGTTCATAAAAACAACATTTTAATTATCAAGCCACTTGTTTGTTGGTCAATATTTCAGGATTAGCAGTTTAGTATAAAGTTATAACCCCAGAATTCAATATTACTAGATGATGATAATAGTGAAGAAAATGATGCTGGTGTCAAAGAAAGCATTGGGATGATAAATTTGTGTATAAAAATATTAATTCAAATGTTGCTTGCATTTCAAGTCTTGGAAGAAATAAACCTACTTACAAACCACAGTAGGTAGCTCATTCGCTATGTACATGATAGTTAATTTATGGTACACATTATAATCTCACTAATTTGGAGCTATAAACATGCAAATGATATACCAAAATATTTTGTAGAGTTTTTTAAACAAAGGAATTTTTTAGTGCAATGCTTGCATAATTAATAATTTCTTTTAAAATATATAACATTATGTCAATGAAGAACTTGAAGGGGCAAAGTTTTTGAATAATAATGTAGTTAGTTCTTCTTAGATATTATACAATTGTTTACAAAACAACTAAAGATAAATAATTGAGCAAGTAAGTAACTGATAATTAAAATCAGATTAAATTACACATAATTATGGTTTAATGGATAATTCCTTATAGGTTTGTGAACACCATGTCAAGAGAAAAGATAAAATTTTTACTAAAATATTTGATGGCCATTTTATTTTCATTAAGTAGAAAACATAGTCTTAGATTTAACTATAAGTGCTACTACATTATTTGGAATCAGAGTTCTGTGCTAATTTACAACTCTAATGCATGGGACTTTGTTTTCCCATTAGATCTATTCATAGTTAATGCCATTTTATAATTCTTGATGCTCTTTTAAGACAATTCAGAGATAGAGAATAAATATTTTATATTTCTCTGCATATTCTAGTAACAACCCTATAAACTTTTCTATATTAAATGGTAAAAGTACCTCCATCCAATTAACAAAATCTTTGAAAGAGTTCATAGTAAATATCTATTATAGAGGAGACTCAATGATATATGTTTCTCACTTAAAGATTGTGTGTGTGTGTGTACTTTAAATTAATAATGACACTGAAATGCTCTCATTTGCATTACATTTAAGTGGCCAGTACATGGTCATTCTACAGTTGTAATGAAAACCAAATACTCTGCTTCACATAAGCTCAGGACCAAGACACCTCACTGTTTTCTCTTGTCATTTACAGTAAGTTTACTAGTAAGCTTTGTATTACATAAAATTACCCAAAATAATTTATGTATAAAAAGTCAATTTGACTAAAAGTTTGGAGCTTCCATTCCCAAATCGAGTGACCTCATAGTTTTGGCATTCTGAGGGCAGGGCGCAGTACATCATAGTAAGAGTTCATAGTGAAGCAAAACTGTTCACCTCATGAGCCAGGAAACAATAATTAAAAGGAAAATACTAGGACCTTACAATCTCCTTCAAAGGACTTCCTCAAATAATATAAGAACATCCTACTAAGCCCTACTTCCTAAAGGTTCTATCACCTCCCAATAGTATGACTCTGGTGATCAAGCTTTTAATGTGTGGTCTTTTGTGGTACATTCAACATCTATTCTGTAGTGATGTCTATTGAGAGAAAGAGGAGGAGCTAGTGTCATTTTAGGCAGGATTAATTTTTTACTAAATACAATCTATGATATTGGCATCAATACAGCAAAACATATATATTTTATTCAATAATTTCCAATTTTCTTATTCTCATTCCCTGTTCATTGAGCAATGCCAGCATATGGATAGGTTGAGCTGAGATGCTTTCCATCCAATTTCCTCCTGACAGATAACTTGGATTATATTTCATCCAAATCAATATCCACCATTGCTCCCATTGAAACATTTACTGTAAAGATTAATAATCTCCATACTGCAACAAAACAAACAAACAAACAAACAAAAAAACAACAACAACAAAAAGACAATTTGTACAGGAAAGCTAGGGTATTAAAAGTTATTGTTTATTACTAGTTTCAATTTCTGAATCTGGAAGTTCTTTTTAATATTAATGGGGTTATTCAGACATTTATACAATAATGTTAAAAGAATATTTATATTTCTTCATTTAACAAATATGATAAAACCATGCCCCCATGGACATACCAGTACTTTAAACACATTTTAGCTGCATTGCAGTGTATAAATCAGGGAGCAATTTGGGTCCTTCTATCTAGATTTACCTTTCTCCTTTCCTAGTCAAATTATATAACTTTCCTTCTTTGAAAGACTAAACTTTCTTCCAGTGCCTTTTGGGATTTCACCTCTGTCATTTTTTCTTCTTCTAGAATTTATATGTTCATCTCTGCTAAATTCTCATCACCCCAAACTATGTCTAAGATTTATCTTTCCTAACAAAGCAATCCAAAATACCCACCTCCAATCTAATCACTCAAACTGATTTCAGATTATTTTATCTACAAGGAACACAAATCTGTTAAAAATTTTTTAGCATAGGGATTTATTTAAAAATGAGTTGCCTTAAGCAAACAAAGGGGAATAATATATCTTGACCTTATGGGGCCTGAATATTTACTTTTAAAACAGCTATTTCTCCCATAAATGTGCATATGTGAATACACATGTGAACTCACACATGCACATAAGTGAGGTCATAAAATATGTATGTTTGTGTGGAATTTTTTTTGCCTGTCATATGTTACATTTATATCAGAAAACACTGGCATATGGAAATTGGTATGCAGTTCTTCAATGCACAATTTTTATTTACATTCACACTATATCTAATACCTTTTTTCTGTTTACATCATCCAGAAAAATTAAAATAGATTCTCTAGATTTCCAGTCTTGGAAGGTAAATACAACCTTTGAACAATTAAAAGATGAAGTGTATATAAATGTGTAAATAACACAATCTCCTTTACTTACACATGTTAAAAAGGGACCTACTATATTAGTGTATTTTTCAAATTTTGAATATTATACAAAACCAAAGAACAGACATGATCAAAGTCAGGTAAACATTCAATAGAAATTGGGAATTTTATCATAAACAGATCCATGGCCCATTTCTGCTTCTCTCAATGTTAAATCAGCACCCATTGGTAGTAGCCATGATGTTTCCATATGGTTGTGTGCTTAAAGAGGTGCTATAAAGCATATGTACACAGTTGGGCACCTGGTAAATTACCATCTTCCCCCCAAAAATGAAGTAAAATATCAACTTCTAACATTCAAGAACTCAACAGGTCAAAGCTTTGGCATATGTTGGAGGCTGTTTTGGTGACAACTAAAGTTTAATAAAATTATCTGCTCGTGTGTTTGCCTCCCAAACTCCTAGTCCACAAAATATTACTTACAAAGAGAACAGGCATCCCTTTGGGGTTTGGATTGTTGTATTTAATGACTAGGCAGCATTTCTGAAAGCACCAACTAAACCCATAACACTTCTACTAAAAACACGATGTGTTATAATTGGTAAGACTGTTTTAAAAACAAATGCCCACAGAAATGGGCTTATGTGCTAAAGACAGTGGCATTAAATTAACATAAGCTGGTTAGCAACAGAGGAAAGAATTGAGGCAATAAGAGACATTACACAGAATACCACCATCTTCTTTAAGGCAATCCTCAAGTCTTCCAAGAAGAAAAATGGTGTCTTAGTAGTTAAGGTTCTTGAGTTTTCCAGCTGTCAGAAGACTATTTCCTCTTCCTCCTCCTTATTCTCATCTTCCTATTTAGTTCAGAGGTATACAATGACTTCAGAAGCAAGATATGAACCCAAACTTAAACCCAAACTTAAGTTCATCCTTTTCTTTGTGTTTGTAGTATCTCTGTGGCTTAATATATTTGTTCAATGTTCCATTGCCTGAGATAACATCAATGATGTAGGGCTTCAGCCAACTGTACCATCAATGTGGGTGTGTGCCGTAAGATGATACTGAAAGGCTGCATGCCTCTTTGCAGACTGGTATGTCTGCAATTTGGTGGTGTTACCCAAAAGGTAAGCACTTTGTCTATTGATACACTTGACTGGAAGTACTCCTTTTAAATGGGCAGAGATACTAGCATTTTGGGGGATATGTGCTTCTGGGGAGTGATTGTTGTATTTAATGACTATGCCTTAAACATATTGGTGCCTTCCAGAGGTGCATCAGAAAGTCCAAAGATTTTGGTTTTGTTGTTTTTTTGCAGGTACCTCTGTTGTTATTACCAACTCCTGAGTCTCATTACCACTGCCACTGACTTCATTCTTGCAATGTTTCCAATAACTGGCATTAAACTCACTTTTCCTATGCTTTCACATGTTTGCTGGTTTGATCATGTCCCTGACAGCCCCAGTCCTCTAGTAAGAGCTTCTGCAGCTGGAATGGTCATAGTATCTGGTCCCAGTCACTGTTACCAGTTCTCCTGTGGTCCTGTTCTAATGTTTCACATTGCTATTGATTCTCCTGTTACTGTCTCACTTTGAATGTTGGACCTTAGCTTCTTACTCAGGAGAGTTGCTTCTTCTCCCTGAGGACCTTTTCTTTCTGCCTGGGGCCAGCTTGTGATGGAAAAACCAGACTTGGTTGTAAAATAAAATTATAAAAAACATTATGGTAAGAAAACAATGCAGGGGGAAAGAGTCAGTTCCCCTCTTCTCCCCTCTCTTACCCTTTCTTTGGGAGCCTAGTTAGCCACAGGTCCCTACCTTTGGGATTGTAAATAACTGCCCTAGTAGTCTGACTACTCCCTCTTAAAATGTAAACATCCCTGTTTCAGGCTTTCAAGACTCCAGACTTAAAAGATGCAGGTGAAAAGAGCCCTTACTTCTTATCTGTTTCTGTAAGCATGCTTTATGTTAGAGACCCTGTATAAGGCCTTCAGCCCTGTAGATTAGGAATACTTTTAAAAGAGGGGAAAAAGATAGTATGAGTCTAAGATGATGCCAAGTAGCCTATAAATGTGAGACACAATAGATCAGGGCTCAGAATTTGGAATCAGTTCTCTACTAGGCCTGCTGGCTTAAAATAAAGTTTGGAGTTCTCCTCTGCATGTTGCTTCTCCTCGGATCTATTTCCCAAATCAAGCTAATTCATCAGGCTGTTTCTACAGTGGTCAGGATGACTCGGCTTGCTGGTCAGGGGACACAGGCTACCACTGGAGAAATCTGAGCTGCATTGGGCTATCAGATGCCTAGCTTCCAGGTTGAAGTGCTTCTGCTTTGCTTCTGCTTTGCTTCTGCCAACAAGTTGCCATCCCCTGGTCCTCACCAGCTCCCATACTTGCTTGTGGCCCCCTTCATTCTGAGTTTGAGAAAAAGAGGTCCCTTGTGCTCCTAGCTGAAGGAAACTACAAGCTTGACCCCTGGACTTCCACTTGTGAGCATGTGCTTTCCCAGAAGAAGTGAATTGGTTTTTTAAAACTAATGATTGATCATAGAAAATTTTCAAAATAAACTGCATAATATTTTATTAACTTAAATGTATTATCACATTTAAATTCCTCTGTTGATAGACTTTTATCTTGTTTTATTTTTTAAATATATTAAGATATTGCTGCAATTATTTGAACTGTATCTTTATGTACATGTATAGATCTTTCTGAGATACAATAAAGGAAGTGAAATTGCTTGACCCAAGGCATGCATGAGAAGTTTAATAGATATTGTCAAACTGCTATTCAAAAAAGCTTTATCAATTTAATCTCCCATTCACCTGGTATGAAAAGAACTTTTTCCAAATATTCTAATCAACAATATATATTATCAACATTTGAAAATTGGTAGCTCACTAATACCCTATTTTTCAATATTATTTTTTTTTATTTTTCTGATTTTTAGTGAACATAAATAATTTTCTACATTATTTGGTTTATTTTTATTTCTAATGGGTTATTTATATTTTGTTGGTCCATAAGACTTCTATATATGTAATCTATGGCAAATTCCTTTGCCCTTTATTTTTATTCTATATGATTTAAACATTTTATTTAGTTAATTTGGTTAATTATTTCTCTATGACTTCTGGGTTCTGTTTCATAATTAAAGAGTCCTTCTTTAATCTGAAGTTAAAGCAAACAATGTGTTTCTTCTGATATGATAATGGTTTTGTCTTTTGCATTTAAATATTTAATACATCTGGTATTTATTTTTATATAGGATATGAGGTAGATAATATATTTACTTTTATTTAAAATAAATCAGTTCTCCAAATATTAAAATGTCCATTCTTTCAAATTTTTTTGAAATGCCCGTTATATTGTACACTGAGTTCTTACCTATTTGAGCATTTGTGTTGAAATCTTTCTTTTTCTATTTCACTAATATTGCAGAAATGAGATATAGAACCCTGACTGCCTACTAAAATATTCCTTCAAATTTCATATAATGACACTACAAATATCTTATGTTGAGCAATGTATTCATAAATTTCCCCCAAATCACATTCTTCACATGATTCTAACTGCATTTAATGATATCATCATTTATCTAGTCACCTAACCAAAGAATTGTGTTATCACTGAATCTTGTCATTTTGTTTCTAAAGCATCTCTCCAAATTTGTGTTATATACTTTCCAAGAATACAGATTTATTTTAGACTTCATTTTTCTCTCCCTTGGATTATTAAAATATACTTAATATAGTCAATAGCCTCCTAAGTGGTCTTCTAATAGATTTGAATTTTACCACAGCATGATATATTTTTTTCTGGCCTCTCCAGTATATCCCTAATGAACTCTTGCTAAAGTCAATTATGTAAGTGGCCAATACATTTAGTTTTTAAATGTTAAATATTGAATGATCAAGTTGCTTTAAAAATAAAGTAAGAAAATATATTAGTTGACAAAATTGGGAAGCATAAAAAATTTTACCATGTTTGAAGGCAGTACAGTCAGTGAAGCAGAATTATGCTAATGGGTGAACAATTTCATGTGAGTTCTCCAGAGAATACTTTAAAAAATCCCGGAATTTAACAGACATTTCCTGTGCCAAAATAACAAAGTTCCCATGTTATACAAGTGAAAATAATGTGTAATAAATGCTAAAAATCATATAAAATATACTCAAGTTGATTTTTGCCCATTATCCTGGGTTTCAAACTTTAAAATGTTTTATTATAGCACTGTATTTATACAGTGCATAGCAGGGTTCATTTTGAGATATTCAGACATATGTGGGATATAATTTTTTCAATTCCAGACCCCAGTACTATTTTTTCCCTCTCTCCCTCCTTCTCACTCTTCCCTTTTCTCTGTTCTTTATAACTTCCTTCTATTTAATCTTTTTCTTAACGGGTGCTTTATAGATCTACATGAAGTTGAAATTCATAGTGGTATATTCATATGTGAACATACCTTAATTTGGTCATTTTATTTGGTTGTTCTTCCCCTTTCCTGTCCCTCCTTAACCTTTTACCTCCTTTCTCTATCCCATTGATCTCCATTCTATTTACATGGGATCTCCCCTTTACCCCTTATTTTCTTCTAGCTTCTGCATATGAGACACAACAGTTGACCTTTGATTTTCTGAATCCAGCTTATTTTACTCAGAATAATGTTCTCAAGTTTCAATTATTTATCAGAAAATCCAAAGTTTCAATTTTCTTTATGGCTGAGTAAAATATCCATTGTGTATATAACTAAATTTTCTTCATCCATTCTATCTTTTTACAGGTACCCGGGCTGGTTCCATAACTTGGCTATTGTGAATTGTACTCCTATAAATATTTATGTGCCTGTATCACTATAGAATTCTGATTTTAGTAATTTGGGATAAATAACAAGGAGTTGGATAGCTGAGTCATATGGTTGTTCCATTTGTTTTCTTTTGAGGAATCTCTATATTCCTTTCCAAAGTGGTTGTACTAATTTACAGTCCGAACAACTAAGTGTCAGTGTAACTTTTCTCCCATATCCTTGCCAGAATTTATTATTATCTATATTCATGATTACTATTATTACTGGAGTGAGAGAAAATCCCACCGTAGTTTTAATTTAATTTTCCCCAACTTCTAAGGCTGTTGAACATTTTCTGATATATTTATTGTCATTTGTATTTCTTATTTTGATAAATATCTGTTTAATTCCTTTACCATTTATTATTTGGATTTTTTGGTGTTTAGATTTTGAGCTCTTTATATATTCTGGATATTAATCCCTGTTGAAGAGCTTCTGGCAAAGACTTCTTCCATTCTATAAGCTCTCTCCATGTTCCTAATTGTTTCCTGTGCTGTTCAGAAGCCTTTTAAAGTGATGCCATCTCACTCTTATTGAGATTTAAAAATCCTATTGAGGAAGTTGGTATCTGTACCAATATGATGGAGTCCTATATTTTCTCCTAACAGATACAGAGTTTCTGGTCTAATTTCTAGGTCGTTGGTCCACTTTGAAGTGACTTCTGTGCAGGGTCAAAGAGGAATATTGTTTTATTCATCTACATATACATGAATAGCCAGTTTTCTAAACTCCTTTTGTTAAGAAGGCTATCTTCTATTTAATATATGTTTTGGGTACATTTTTGAGTTCCATATAACTATATCATTATGGATTTGTATGAATTCTGTGCTATATCATTGGTCTTCATGTTCGATGTGATGTCATTTCAATGCTGTTTTTGTTACTATAGTGCTGCAGTATAATTTGAGTTGAAGCATTATGATGCCTTTAGCATCACTCTTCTTGTTGAGCATTGCTTTGGCTAATCTGTGTCTTTTGTTTTTCCAAATGAATTTTAGGACTGTGAAGATCGTTATTGGTATTTTGATCATTGTTGTTAGTATGGCAATTTTGACAATGTTAATTCTACCTATACAAGATAATGGGAGATCTTTCTATCTTCTAAGATCTTCTTCAATTTCTTTCTTCACTTTTCTGTAGTTTTCATTGTAAATTATTAAATTTAATCTCAAGGATTTTTTTAAATTTTTTGAGGCCATTATGAATGGCATTATTTTCCTGATTTGTTTCTCAGCAGATTCATAACCAGAGTATAGAAGTGATTGAATTATGTATGTTGAACTTGTATTCTGCTACTATGTTGAATTTATTTTTATCATCTATATAGTCATTTGGTTGTTATTTTGGGGTCTTATAGTACCATGTCATTAGCAAACACAAATAATTTTATTTATTTTCCTATTTGTATCCCTTTAATTTATGGTGCTCATTAGTTAGCCCAGAGGTCCCAATTTGTATGCTTGGAGAATAATGTATCTTCTGGCTTTTTCTGCTTGAAGCAGGGGCATAGAGTGCAGGGCTCAGGACTGGCATTGACTGATGTGAACACTAAACAACCACTTCCCTCATCAGGGGCTTCTTTATAATCTGGCTTGCAGCTTGGTGACTATCTACAACTGTGGGGCCTCTCCATGGCAGCCTGTGATATAGAATGCTTAACCTTGGCTGCTGCAGTTAACTGAGGTTTGACTTGTCACCACAACGTGGGTTGTGTTTCAGTTGACCTATCTTTGCCTGAGCTCCTGTGCAAGCTCTCAATTGCACTGGGTTTGGGCTAACTATTTCAGGTAAACTTCACCCCACTCACATTGCTCTCAGTAAGGGTGAGGGAGTATCCATATACTCCAGCTAGCAGCAATCCCTTTACAAGTTCCTTTTTGATGAATTTCTGAGACAACCCATTTCAGAGGTGTTTCCTGTGGTGTTTTTTTTTTTTTTTTTTTTCTTACTATCTGTAGGTAGAGAGAATCTATATTGTTTAAAATTTTCTAGGGAGGCTAGATAGCTCTGGTATCCACAAAATGGTTGCCCTGTCTGGAGCAGCTCTCAGTCCACAATTTGGACTCAACTCTGTGATTTCTTTCATCATTTTTGCTTTTTCTGTTTATTTTAACTTGGTCTTCTTACTTTAAGGAAGTAAGCTTATGGGCTTTTTTTTTAATCCCCGTTTCCTCTCTTTGTTACTCTTCCCTTTGTCTCCACCCTGGTAATAATTTGGGTCAAAGAATTCTGTCCTTATTTTCTGATCCAGGAACCTATTTCCAAGTCCCTCCAAGTCTCAAGCTGTCTAGTATTGAGTTTTATAGTGTTTATTCTGTCACTATCTCTCTGGCCAGTTGTTTCCTTTCTGGACTGTGGAGGAGTCAGGTGTTGCTATCTAGATCCACCTGGCCATAATATTTCTTCCAGGAAAAAAATTTGCAACATGTATCTAAAACTCTACTCCTAATAACTAATATTTTTAATTTTATATTTTATTGGTATATAATAATTATTCAGAATAGTGGGATTTATAGTGACACACATATACATGCACATAAAAAATTGATCAGTTTCAATCCACAAATACCTCCCTTTTCCATTCCCTACCTCTCCCACAATCCTCTTTCTGTACTCTAAAGACTTCATATTTTCATGAGATACTCCCCTTGTTTTCCCCGTTTTTTGGTCTAGTTTCACATATGGAAAACTTCATAATGCCTTTTATTTTTCTGAGTCTGATTTATTTTGCTTAATATAATGCTGTCATTTTTCCACAAATGACAGTTTTGTTTTTTTATTGCTGAATAAAACTCCATTGTGTATGTAACTCATATTTTATTTATCCATTTATCTGCTGATGGTTGTCTAGGCTAGTTTCATGACTTGACTATTGTGAATTGTGCTCTGTGAACATGAATACGTATGTATCTCTGTGTTATGCTGATCTTAATTCTTTTGGTTAAATACCAAGGATGATATAAATGGATTATATGGTCATTTCTTTCCTTGTCTTTTAAGGAAACACCATTCTGATTTTCATTTGGCCTGTACTAATTTATATTTTCACCCAATACTATGTAAGAGTTCTTTTTATAGTGCATCCTAACCAGCATTTATTGGTATTTGTGTTCTTTGGAAAGATAAAATCTCAGTGTAGTTTTGCTTTACATTTCCCAGATGACTAGCGATATTGAGCAATTTTTTTCATATACTTTTTGGACATTTCTACCTTTTCATTTCAGATATGTCTGTTTAAGTCATTTGGTCATTTATCAAATGGGTTATATTTTTGGTGAGGTTTTTCTTGAGTTCTTTATGCATTCTAGATATCAATTCTCTGTTGGAAGAGTAACTGGCAAATATTTTTTCCAGTTTGTAGGATCTCTCTTCATATTGTTTATTATCTCTTTTCTTATATTGACACTTTTTAGTTTTATGTCATCCCATTTATTCATTATTGGAATTGTATCCTGAGCTACTGCAGTCCTATTGAGGAAGTCACTGCTTCCTCCTCTATGTTACAGTATTTTCCCCCTGTGCTCTGTCCTAGAAGTTTCAAAGTTTCTGGTCTTTTTCCTAGGTATTTGATTCATTTTGAATTGAATTTCATGCACATCAAGTGATTGGAATCTAATGTCAGTCTTTAATATATGGATATCCATTTTCCCAGCAATATTTGTTAAAGAGGCTGTCTTTTTTTCATTTGTCAAGAATAAGATAACTGTAGCTATGTAGCTTCTTTCTGTGTCTTTTATTCTGTTCCATTGGTCAACAGACCTATTTTTATGCCAGTACTAAGATGTTATCGTTAATATGGGTGTCTATTATAATTTAAACTCAGGTATTGTGATGCATCCATCTTGCACTTTTTGTGCAGAATTGGTTGGTTAGACTATTTTGAGTCTTTATTTTCCTGTATAAATTTGAGGAAATTTTCTACATTAGAGAAGAATATCATTGGTATTTTTATGGGGATTGTATTGAATTTGTAGAGAAGTTTTTATAGTGTGGTTATTTAAAAATATTAATTCTGCCTATGAACATGATAGGTTTTTCTATTCTTTGGTGTCTTATTCAATTTCCTTTTTTCAGAACTATGTAAATTTTCTTGTACATGTCAATTACCTCTTGGCTATATTTATTCCTAAGTCATTTTTGAAGCTATTACTAATAGAATTCTTTTCCATATTTCTTTCATACCATATTCACTATTGGTATATAGAAAATCTTTTGATTTATTTAATTCTAAAAATAATAAATCTGAGGTTTTCTTCAAGTAACATATGCAATGACATTTACTGTAGTGCACATTTGTGCAAATAGGCTAGCCATAATAAATTAGTTAATAAATTATGATATATTTATGTGATGGGAACTGACCATTAAAATTAGATTTTATGTATATTGAAATAATTTTAAATAAGGAAAACATGAAACAAGCTGTATTCATTATAATATCCACTTTTTGAAAAAAAAAAAAAACTACAGTGCTCAAACAGTGAAAGAAAGCATACAAGAAATATCACTAGATAGTGGTATTGTACCTCAACTTATCCAGAAGTTCTTTGTACTATTTATACAAATTTCAAATATTTTAGGATGAACATATTGCAATAAGAGCAAACAGCAACAGGGATAAAATAAATTTTGTTTTGTATCAATAAATGCAAATAGTAGTAAAGGAAGTCATGAATTTAGTAATGGGTTTTATACTTAAAATATATGGTACAAAAACTTCACAGAGGAAAAAATAAATATTTGTAAAAAATACTTAGAACAGGGCTGGGAATGTGACTCAAGCGGTAACGCGCTCCCCTGGCATGCGTGGGGCACTGGGTTCGATCCTCAGCCCACATAAAATAAAATAAAGATGATGTGTCCACCCAAAACTAAAAAAAATAAATAAATATTAAAAATTCTCTCTCTCTCTCTCTCTCTCTCTCTCTCTCTTTAAAAAAATACTTGGAACATAACTGTTTCTTTTTTTTTTTGTACCAGGGATTGAACTCAGGGGCACTTAACCACTGAGCCACGTCCCCAGCCCTATTTTGTATTTTTTTATTTAGAGACAGGGTTTCGCTGAGTTACTTAACACCTCACTATTGCTGAGGCTGGCTTTGACCTCATGATCCTCCTGCCTCAGCCTCCTGAGCCACAAGGATTACAGGAGTGTGTCACTACACCAGGCTGAAACATAACTTTTTGAATATCAATTTTTAAATAGGTATCAAGAGGTAAATGATGGGGTTGGGGTAGTGGCCCAGTGGTGGAGCACTTGCCTAGCATGCATGAAGTATTGAGTTTGATTCTTAGCAACACATATAAATAGATAAAAGATGCATCAACAATTAAAAAAAATAAAAAGAGGTAGATGATGGTTAATTTGACTGGCTCACAAGATATACAGAGAACTCATTAAATATTATTTCTGGGTGTACCTATGATGGTGTTTCTAGAAGAGATTAGCATGTGCAATTGTTAACTGAATAAATCCATAATGTAGGTACATATCATCTAGTCCATTATGGGCTTTAATGGACTAAAAATGTAGAGCAAAGCTGAATTAATTCTACCTGACTGCTTGAATTGAAACCTTAAACTTCTGTCTTCAGTGTTTTTGGTTCTCAGGCCTTTAGACTCAGATTGGAAACTATGTCATTGGTTCTCTGGTTCGTAGGTATTTAAGCTACTCCATTCACCCTCCTGGGTCTCCAATATGTAGATGGCAGACATCTTACAGATTATTGAACATGTCAACCTCCACAAATACCTGAACCTATCCTTTATAATAAGTGCAACATATGTTATATTTATTTTTTATAAACATAGCAAGTATTCATGTCATTTCTTAATTTATTAATAACAATCATACTTATCATATTTATTTATATAATGAGTATCAACCATCTTCTGTATTTATGCATGAAAATAGATTGATAGATTTAGATGTATACATCATCATCCTATCAGTTCAGTTTCTCTGCAGAACTGTGAAACAAGCTATACCATGTAATATCTCTTGACTGAGTAATATCTCCTGTAGAAATCTATCAGAAATACATAATAGTTATATTTCATGAATGTGTTATTTATAAGGATATAAACAAAAGAAGAAATAAAATAATGAACTGAAATTGAAAATAATAGGGGGTGTTATTTATAAGGATAAAAACAAAAGAAATAAAATAATGAACTAAAATTGAAAATAGGGAATTATTAAATATATCATGCATATATGTTCAATTTAATGTAATAAATACACTAACAATGAGACTATGCATTACATAGTCCAATTCTGATAGCAGAAATCATGTAAAATGTAAATGCATATATATATGTATTGAAATTGGAAAATACATAAATATGAAATCAGTGAAAGAATTTAATGTAAAGGTTAAAATTTTAATAGTTTCTGTAATTTTCTTCATGTACTATAGGAAGTATTTTATTCACATTTTTTTTACTGCTACTTATGCTGTTTCCTTTTTTGAGAGAGGGTTCTGGTATGTTCCATAGTTTGTCTTTCAACTTCTGGGCTCAACTGATTTTCTTGCCTCACCTCCTGAGAACCTGGTACTACAGATGTGCACCACTACCTCTGGCTTATATTCAAAATTTAAATGGAAAGAGCAAATAAATATTTACAACAGCCAGTTACCTTAGAAAGGTCTTCAAATTCCTTTTGAACCAGTTGATGATTAGCTATTTCAGTCAAGTCTCAAGCTATCAAAATTAAGGGGAAAAAAAAAGACTTTCTTTAAAAAAGGCTGGTAAGCACAGATATGAAACATTGTGCTCTACATGTATAATATGAATTGTAATGCATTCCACTGTCATATATAACAAATTAGAATAAAAAATAAAATTTAATAAAATGCTAGTTAGAATTGCAATTTTCAAGACTACAAATAATAATAAATTCTGGTGAGGATTCATGGAAAATGGTGTGCTCATACATTGTTGGTGGGACTATAAAGTATTACAACCACTCTAGAAAGCAATATGCAGAGTCCACCAAAATGAGAAACAGAACTACCATTTGACCCATCTATACAACTCTTTATTATTTATCCAAAAAAACTAAAATCAGTATCCTGTTTGATGCAGGTACTTTGATGTTTATAGCAGTGCCATTCACAATAACAAAGTTAAAGAAGCAGCCCATGTGTCCATAAATAGATCTACGGATAACAAAAGTATTATACACACACACACACACACACACACACACGATGGAGTTTTATTCAGCTACAGAGAAGAATGAAATTATGGCATTACAGCATTTTGTAGTTAATAGATGGTACTGGAGAACATGGCAAGTGAAAAAAGGCACACTCAGAGAGTTAATAGTTGAAAGTTTTCTCTCATTTGCAGAAGCTAGACCAAAATAAGGGGAAAAAATGGAGGAGAATATCATGAAAACAGAAAGCAGATCAGTAGAGCAGAGGAAGGGGATGGAGGGGGAAGGAGGAAGAATAGGAAAAGGGAGTAAGGGTGGAATGAAAATGACCAAACTGTGTAATGTATGCATATGGATATATAACAGTGCATTTCACTTTTATTTATGTCTATAAAGCACTAATTTAAAACAATATAAGTAGAAGGAATACCAGTAGAGTAGAGGAAGGGAAACAGGGGAAGGGAGAAATGGAGGGAAGAGGAAGTACTGGGTACTGAAGTGGAGCAATTTATATTCCACACATGCATGATTATGTGAAAATGAATCCCAATGTTATGTATAACACGCTAATAAAAATATAAAAAGTTATTCCTAAAAATGTTAGATATTGGGCTGGGGTTGTGGCTCAGTAGTAGTGTAATTGCCTAGCATGTGTGAGGCACTGGGTTTGATCCTCAGCATCACATAAATAAATAAATAAATAAATAAAAGTATTTTTTCCAACTACAACTAAAAAATAAAAATGTTCGATATTATAACATCTCCAGTACCTGCAGTTGTACTGGATACATTAAAAACTGACATAATACTGAAAGAATATTTTTGTTTACTTCTACACAAAATCATTTTGTAACTGAACTTTTTTCTGTGATTTGCAGATACATTGGCAGGAAGCCTCTTTATCATAATGTTTTCCCATATTATCTAGAAGTTTAGGTATATAACTCCTCATCAAAGGACTATATCCAAGGTGACCAGGATGTGGAGTAGTTCAGTTACTTCAAAGTATATAGCTCAAGTGATAATTCAACATAGAGTTGATGAGAGAATACAAGTATTTCCACTTTTGTATAAAATGAAGGGTCAAGGATCATATTTTCCTTCTTGCCTGAAACAATGCCAAATTGAACAGAAATGCAATGAACAATGGTTTGCAAAACACTAGGCGATAATGGATAATGGATAATGGATAAAGGATAATGATCCATGAGAGAGAGAGAGAGAGTGTAAACAAATGAGATGAGACCTATGATTGTCCCAACTTATTTATATGAAGAATTTCTAAGCCAACTGGAATTTATGAGTTAAGAGGCAGGAATCAGTCCTGATAATCTGGGGCTAGAGTTCACAAGATACAGTTCTAGAGAGAAGAAAATTACACAATGTGAGAATTCCAGATATCTATTATTTTCTTTCACTGTAACTAAGGCTTTCTAATGCATTTAAGAGAGACTTATTGAACTCGTACTTCTGGAGACTGTGGAGTCCAAGAGCATGAATCTAGCATTGCCTGAGGACCACTTTGCTTCAATATATCATGGATAAGAGGGTATCACATGGCAAGATAGATCAAGCATCATAGCTCAAGTCTGTGTTCCTCTCATAAATTTCACTAATTCCAACAAGGGGGCCCCACCTTCATTACCTCATCTAATCTTAATTACCTTCCAAAGATTGCAGCTCCTGATATTATATACATATGAATCTGAGGATGACATTTTTAACATGTAAGCCAAGGTGGATCTCATTCAAACTATAGAAACTCCCTTTGAGTGTTTAGAAAAGTATTCATGAGCACAGGAGTGGAAGGAAATTACCCAAGCCCAAGCAGAGAATCACCACGAAATTTTTAATGATAACTGGTGTTAATATAGTTTTATCATTAGTGCGTGTTCCCACTAACCATTTTGGAAAACATCATGATTTACGAAGTGTTAAATAGAATACTTGGAAATGTATTCACTAATTACTTTAGAATAATTCAATAATCCATTCTAGACTGAGCATTGTTCTTTTCCTAATAAATCCTAAAAGAAAGAACAAAGATCAAATTGATTTCAAATAACAGAATCATTAAGCAAAACTCAAGGATATTTCTATAAAATTAGTTAGCTCTAAACAAGAAAAAATTCACAATTCCTGCTTGCTAATATAATATTGCCAGACATGTAAAGGAGAAAAATATGACCCATAAGAAGGAGATAAGTCAGTTGAAACTGACCCAGAATTGACACATACGTTAAAATTATCAAAGAAAGGACAAAGTTATTAGATCTATATTCTGTACGCTCAGAAAGTTGAGACATGGAAGATATGAAAAGACTCAGGTTGAACTTTTCAACAGGAAAAAATACAGTGTTTGAGATGAAAACTATAACTTCTCAGATGAAAAATATCATAGAGAGAATAAAAGGTAGTTTAAATACTTAAAAAAACTAGTGAACCTCAACACTTTGTAGTAAACTATCCAAAATGAACATAGAAAAAACATTTAGATATGAACAGTGCATCAGTAACGGTGTTATAATTTCAAGAGAACTAATATATTTTAATTGGAACTCCCACAGGAGAGAAAAAAGAATGAGATTTTTTAAATAAATAATGTCTGAAAAAAATCTGATTTAACAAAGACTGTAAACCTATTGTTGTAAAACACTGAAAAAAATATGTAGCACATGAAACAAAGAAAAGGAATGCCAAGGCACATCATAATCAAATTACTCAAAACCAGGGGAAATCTTAAAATCAGGGTGGGGGGGATAAGCTAAAAGAGAATACAATGACATTATGTGGCTACTCCCTTACTCAACCACAGTTTTAAAGAAAGCTGTAATTTAAATAAATGCCAAGCGTGCATGCTCCCATTTGCCTACTCTCAACTGCAATAGATTTAGGGGATAGTGAAAATAGTGTTGATAATGAGGATAATTATAGCTTATAATTCTGTGTGACTAGGTTACTAAATCCCTAAACTAAAATTATATATTTGCCATTTTTTATCACTTGCCACTGTCAATATTTTCACATAGAAATCTGAATTTTAGAGCTAGATATACTGAGATTTCTTTCAAAGTCATACAAATACATTCCTTTATTGAAAGGATATGAATTACAATGTAACATGTAATTACTTATTTTTTAAGTTTTCATGACTGTCAGCTCAAAATTATTTAGATAGTGAAATTCAAAATATATCAAGATACTGTCTCTAAAAGAAAAAAAAAACTATCTAGAATAAATCTCTCCCAAAATAAACTATATAAATAAGATATATAGATGAAAAGTGTAAAGTGTTCATTGATCGTAGACATTGTGACGTTTCTTTAATTCATTTCTGTTAAAATATAGTTAAATATTAAACAATGAAGTGAAGTCAGTTCCTTCTTATTAGTTTCATTTTAATCTAATAATCCTACCAAAGATGCACTTAAAGCAGATGTTGGGTGCCTAGAGAGGAGCTTACCTTGGTATAGATCTCCATGGGACCTCTAAATATAATACTGCCGAGGAGTCCTGCTTCCTCACATGTTGAAGTATAACATTAGAGAAGCACTCTGAAGCAAGCATATGAAGCATAGTTTATTTAAAAAGAGGTAATATAGACTTCTCTCAGGAGGGAGAAGTGGGCCATAACTGGTATCCTGAGAGAAGAGTTTTTTAACTAGGTTTTAAAGAAAGAGTAAGATTTTTTTTCAGGTCATACAGAGAAAAGGACATTTTATGCAGATATAATTATACGCCATTATGAATGAAAATGCATGCTGTCTATGCTATACTAGATCTCTTTTAGTGCTCACTCTCTAAAATTATCTCAGTGTGAAATTTAGAGTTGTAGGTTAATGAATTTAATCCACCAACATATTATATGCAATTGATGTCATAAAATACATTACATTTCTTGTTACTTTTCACAAATAGATGATATATAATTTTATTCCATTAACTCTTTGCACTACTTCTTAAAGGTGTGGGTTAAAGTATAACAATGACATTATAAATGAAAATGTGAATGATTTTCTTTCTAGAGGATGATACTGGGCACCCATCAGCTACTTAAAAGCAGTCAGTGCAGCCGCCACTCTTCAAGACTCCAGTGAAAGGTTTCCTGGCCTAGGCAGTTCCCAATCACCTGTTCTGTGCAGAGCAGTCACATTGGGTCCTGCTGAAGCTGTTTCCTATTTTTCTGTCCAGGCTGGGAAAGTATTTGGCAAAAGTACGCAGTGTCTCTAGGCCTGGTCTACCTTGGATACTTGGAGGTGGGTAAAAGAACTGGAGCAACTGCAGGATTTTGGCCCGGCCCACTCTCAGGAAAAATCCAAAAGTTCCTTCTCTGGATTCCACTCCTGAATGCCCTAAGGGGTATCCAGGCTTATTGGTTGAGAAGTGACACAGAGGGAAAACGCCAATAACAACTGGCTTCCATATGGGCTGCACAATACTCTCCTGCACCCCTCCCTTGCTCGGTTCCTCCAGAGTGCTTCCATTGTTTTCTGGATCAGCCATTAGCAATTCAGACCATAGGGCTGAAAGAAAGACATGGAATGATTAGTAAAAATATTAAGGTTCTCTTTGTTCACATAGTTAGCCTTCACAAGCCAGTTTAAAATCTCCTCATTTAATGTCTGTGCTCAGATGTACACAATGTATTAAAAAAAAAACTACAAGAGGGAGGCATTCTATTTTAACCAACCCCTCCCATAAACTCCTCTGGGAAAAGAACATTTATTATGTACTCAACAACCAGTACATATCCCCGCTACCCAACAGAGATTCCTCTAGTCTATAAGGCAGGAAAATAAACAACAAAAAAAAATGTACAGGGATTCCTCACATTCAAGGTTTATAGTGGTAACAGAGAATTAGCAATGCCCTTAAGGTTGAATTCTCCAGGTCCAGGGGTTTTCAGCTCAGGGCAAGCTGTAATCCCTAGCACTTTCCCAAAGAAGGCCAGAAATAACTTTGACAAAGAAGGGTGATGAGAGATGTGTTTTCTGCACCATAATAAAACTCATGTTTAAGGAGACATCCCTAGGAAAATGAACATTTTTCTCTGGCATAGGAGAAAACTTGAGTTTTCCATCACTCAGGTGGGAGCTTCCCTCTCAACAAATGTAGATTGACCACTAGTCTACATACTGGGGAATTATCAAGACAAGTGCCTGATTTTCATGTTTTGTTAAGCCTAACCTCAATTGATGCCATGAGAGAAGGCCTTAAGAAATCACCTACTAAGGAAGAAAATCAAGAGAACCCCTCCCAACTTAAAACAGATATGAGGGTTGGGGCTGTAGCTCAGTGGTAGAGTGCCTGCCTAGCATACATGAGGCACTGGGTTCGATCCTCAGCACCACATAAAAATAAACTAATAAAATAAAGGCATTCTGTCTAACTACAAAGAAAAAAAATTGAAAATCCCAGATATGAATAAATTCAGGGAGATTTTCAAAGTATCCAAATAATTATATTGAGATGTTTCAAAAGATATGCCAGATATTTGGCCTCACCTGGAAAGATATTATGCTATTACTTAGCCAAACTTTAGCCTTCCATGAGAAAGAGGCCATTCTAAAGCAGCTAAACAAATTGAGGATGATGTAGGTTTTGCCCAGGCCCCAACAACACAAACTAGAAGGGAACGTAATTATTCCTTTAGAGCACAGGCAATTCGAGAGAGAGAGAGAGAGAGGAGAAGAGAAGAGAAGAGAAGAGAAGAGAAGAGAAGAGAAGAGAAGAGAAGAGAAGAGAAGAGAAGAGAAGAGAA
>NW_026000250.1:861895-869755 GCF_001458135.2 Marmota marmota marmota
GAGAAGAGAAGAGAAGAGATGAGAAGAGAAGAGAAGAGAAGAGAAGAGAAGAGAAGAGAAGAGAAGAGAAGAGAAGAGAAGAGAAGAGAAGAGAAGAAAAATAAAAAATGAGGGATGTCTGAACAGCCTATACCAAAAAGTTTACTCCCTCTCTGAAGCTTTGGAAGGCTTTAAGACATTAAAATGGGGCCTTAATTTGAGCTTGAGCACCTGTCCTCAGGTTACATACTGAACAAGTTTTAACCTGTTAGTCACTGAGAAAAATAACCCTGAAAATAACCACCCCCAAAATACTGGACAGACACCCATGAACAAACCAGCTCAACAGACTATATTTTTTTCTCTGTAAGGAGCTTAACATAGTAGGCTTGTTCTCAAACATAATGAAAAATAAGGTATAATTTTCAACATCCAAACCTGTGTTGATTATCAACTAGGAAAAAAAAATGGTTAAAATGCCTTAGGCTTGAGGTTTCTTCTCAAAATAGCAGTTTTCCCCAACTCCTCCAGATCTCAGTCAGGGCTTACATTGAAATGTAAATGGCAGAAGCCTGCAGGCTCAGTAGGAGACTGGTCTGAAGCCCAAGGGGGAATAAAAAAAAAAGGAAAAGTGTCTTTTACCTGTAACTAGATTATAACAAAAAGTAAATTATATGGTACCTTACTAAAATAGTTACCAGCTGTATCTTTTTTTTCCAGAATTCCTGATTTTCCTTAAATTCTGTATTTTTTTTGAGCTCATAATTTTGCTCCTACACACCTAGATTGATGTTTTTCTGATCAGTCCAATTTTTTATTCAACTATGGAGTTTTTTAAACATCTGTAACATTGCAATGGATATTCACCTAGAATAAGGTACAAGGCCTTTGCTATTATGTTATGTGTGCACACTTGTGTTATGTGTTGTCTGTCTATATGTATGTGCATCCATATATTGTGTATATGATATCAAAATTGGCATATATATAATGGGTACTAATAGAATTAAAAAGAATGGATCCAAATACCTTTAATTCACATGATTTAAGAAGGATCAGTTTAGATTGGGTGAACAAATTTCAACAAGTTTGTATGTAACTAAGTTGGCTTTATATATATGGAACAACCAGTTAGAAGTAAAGATGCCTTTACAATTACTTAACTCAGGAGTCTCTCTAGGTGGTCAAAGAACTGATAAAATATTGGGAGAGATGGCTAATACTGTTCAATATACTTGTCTGATATCTTTAAAAATAAGTAAATTAGATTTGACATGGGCTTACTCATAAATGTGTTTGTCAGACATCTGATTAATTTACAAGTTAAAATGCTAACTACTAAATGTAACATCAAGTACTCTTAACTCCTTGAATTCCAGAGGGTAACTTTATTGGTGTTTTCATATATTGGTAAATGAAAAAGAAAGGATTTAAATTGCTTTGTCATCACTAAAAACAAGGTTCTAAAAGTTTAAATTTCCAACAGGTATAATTCTATAGACTTAAACATATTTTTATTTTCATAAAATGGTAAACAGATGTGATTCTGTATACAAAGTGGCTTAAAAGTTTTAACTGTGTACTGTATATAAAGTATTTCTTACTAAAATGGAATAATTTGCCTAAATTCAGAAATTTACAAGGATTGTTTTAAAATGTGAACAGATAAAAGCAGTTAACAGATGGGAAAGAGAAATTAGAAAGTTCTAGGTATGAAAGCTATATTAAATAGAAGGAAAAGAAAGTGTTTCTGGGTAAAAAAAAAGTGTGATGAAATAAACAAGAGAGTTTAGTGGTAAAGAAGGTCTGTGTAAGTAAGGGCAAATTTCAACAAGTTTGTATATAACTAAGTTGGCTTTATATATATGGAACAACCAGTTAAAGCTATTTAAGTTTTTTCCCCCTAAGGTCAAATGTTAATGTACTGATATAAACCAAAGTTTAATCTATGTGTTGAAATGACAAGGATTTCTTAAAACATTAATTTATCCATAACATTGTGTTTATTAATTTTATTTTTTAGAATAAGAAATCTTGAAGGAATTAAGGTTTATACAACTGTGGTTAAACAATTGTTATTTTTCAGTATTTTACAATGTTATTTCTTTAAGAGCTAAACATTGTTAATTTGAAAACATCAATATAATTGTGGTGCTATTACTCTTCTTTGTATATTAAATGTATTAATATCTTCCAGATATGCAAGTCTTTAAAGTAGAAGATTTAAAAGAACATTATATCAAGCTGGTGTTCTCCAAACTAAAGTTGTATGGTAATTTTAGAATTATAAGAATAACAAATTTTATTAAAGATTTATTTATATCATTTAATGTTCTATAACTGAACCTGTCATCAATAAAATATAAAGTTTTATGTTACTTTTTACACTGGGGTAAAATTTAAATAAATTTTTAAGTAAATGAGAATCTACTACTATATTTAAATTTTTAATATTATAAAGTAGGAAAACATTTAGCTAATTTTTCACACAAAAGAAAAAACTAAAAGCCTTCTCAGGCTTTCTTTAATTTGTGTTTTAGATGTAATATCATATTGTGTTAGCTAACATTCATGTGGAATCAAGAAACAATATATGTAAACTTTGTAAAATAATATTTTAAAAAGAGGCAAACATAAGGTTCAGAAGTAGAATGCTCTACCTGAGATTTATGAAGAGTTCTGCCTTACCTGAGATAAGACTATGTCTCTCACCTTACTACATGTTAAAATGACTACAAATTAGGCCAGACTTCAGTTCATTTAAGATTTGTTCAAAAGATTAATTTGTGTTATAAATGTTACCACAATCTCTAAAAGGAGATATAATGTATAGCTCAGCCAAAATTCAAGATAACTATTAAACAAACTGAATATGTTTTTGCTCTTGTTAATTTCATTTTGTATTTTCCTTATAAACTGTAAACTGTTGCCTATAAATTGCTTCAAGAATACACAACCTGGGTTAATTTAAGAAAATAAGTCATCACAGATAGGATAATGCAGACTCCAATTAACAAAAGAGGTAAATGACTGTAATGTTATAGACATTAAAGTTAAATCCCAGTACTCTTAATTTAAGAATGATGAGACTGACTTGCTATATAAGATCAAGACTTAAAAATTACAGTTAAATTAAAAGGGCCATGAATATTTGGCTATTGCCCTTGGATTTAGTCTGAATCCAGGGAATAGGAAACTTCTCTAAAGAGATTTGCAACTCTGGGCCACATAACCTCCTAATTAGAAAGATTAATGAGACCACTGGAGAACTGAAAAAGCCTATCAGTGTTCTTCCTAAGATGAGAATGGTCATTGAAGAAGGGAGATATCCCTGATGTTTCCAAGGGAAGCCACATGGTCAGTGAGACCTCAAACTGTCCTTGTGCAAATGTCACTAGCAGAGCTAAGAAGCTACTCTCAAGTTCCCCAAGAGTGACCCCCATAGGAACTCAGCTGACTCTTATCAATAGATATAAACAAAAATCAGTTTTACCTGCTTCATCTTAAACACGTAGCAAAAACAGTTAAACCCCAAACACAGCCATTCCTAGGCACTTAAAAAAGAAAATTAAAAAAAAAAATAGTTAAATGTAACTTAATATATACACTTGTGTTAGCCCCCAAGAATAAGACTGGAGGCTACAAAAGAGATTCTTAGGCATGAGTGCCTGACAACTATCAAGAGAAACCACCAGAACCAAAAGTTTTTAGCTAGTTTAAGACCTACAGATCTTCCTAACCTACACAGTTAGGATTAATTTTTGCTAATATGATTATCTAGACCTAAGTATCAAAATAAAGGGAACTCTACTAAACACAGAGGTCATACCAATAGGAAGATGTTTTTAAAAAACTGATGACATTAAATAGATGAACTACATCTTATGGGAATGGACATCTGTGATATTAAAAGTTAAATGTTGTGCTTACATCCCTGAAAACTCTGGCAATGTTAAGGATTAACATGCCCAAATGAAGGCCTAGTCCTTTCCAGCCTTGCTTTAAGAACAATTCTCAGCTCTTATAACTCCTGAAGCTTCCACCCCCAGATTACTTTACAACCTGTTCTTCCCCAGCCCAACTTCTAAAAGGGAACTCCAAACTGCTTGCCCTACCTCACATTGCCCCCTCTCAGCTACAAGCATCTTGAGCAGTCACCCCTTCTCCTTACAACAGTAAGGAGTTCCTAAAAATAGAGGAGGGAATGAAGCCAGAATTTAAAAAGGCAGTCAGTATAGATAGGCAAATCAAGTCAGATCAGATCAAGGAGACCAATTTGGGTCTGGGAAGTTGGTGATAGATTGAAATGCTAATGCCTTCAGAGTTCTTCCTCCACCTGCCATGGCTGCAACCTGTTGCTAATGTAACCTGTCCCAGGAATTGTGCTTCCCTATAGGAAGTTGTTAATTAGGCACCTTTCTACCCAGATCACTCCTCCCCAGCCCATTCAGCCCATCTGTTTCCCACCTTTTTGCCATCCAACTGAGCATTTTCTGGGCCTAGTCACATATGCATGAAGGTGAACAATAAGTGGAAGAGAGTAGAAGAACAAAGGAAGCTAAGACATATAAAAATGACAAAAAGCCTGGCTTTTTGGGATGACAGGATACAGCTATGCCCTCCCTCTCCCTCCCAGAAGAAGTCTGTTAACCCTTTTTAAATAAATCCTGCTTTATATGCTTAAACACATACACACAGACACACACACACACAAAAAAAAAAAAAAAACTCTTTCTGTTTCAGTATTAGTTTTTCTGTTCTTCTAGGTGTTCCTTATTAATTAATAGTCATGTAATAGTCCTGTTTAACTGTAATAAATCTGGTTACATGTCTATTTGTGCCTACTGACTGGGAGCTTCTCAGCAGAAGGCATTATGCCTTACTCATTTTTGGTCCCAGATACATCATGTACTTAATAAAAGTTGATATTCCAATATCTTTACAAAAAAAATGAAGGTAATTGAAATATTATCGTCCTCAGAATAAACATAGTCAAAGCTATGTAGCATGGGGGTTATTATCAACTTGTAGAAATCATCCAAGAAATCAATGAATAATTGACTAAAGATATTGAAATGGCCAAGTTGTTTGAGGAAAGAAGGAAAATGAATTCATAGTACTTATGAGCTTGGATCTGAAGTTTGAATTCCAATTGTAGCACTAACCATATATATTACCTTGATTAAGCTTCTTAAGATTAAAAAAAAATATCTGTAAGTGGTTGTCTTTATAATGCTAAATCTAGGGGTTTTTCTTTTTGGAACACTAAATGAAAAAATGCATTGGGACACATTTAGCACAGTGCCACATATAGTGCTTCATAAACAAAAGAACTCTTACTAATATTTCTGTATCTCCAGTTTTTCATCTTTAAATTGCATAATAAGAGTAGATATTTTTAATTAATTTTTAAATAGCATTATTTGATTTATTTTTATGTGGTGCTGAGGATTGAACCCAGGGCCTCACACATGTGAGGCAAGTGCTCCAACGCTGAGCCACAACCCCAACCCAAGAGTACATTATTAATAACATTGTTGGGATAACTGAATAAATGAGTAAAATTCTTAGCACAGTTTCTAGCAATAGTCAGTACCCCATACATTTTCATCATTATTATTAATTCTTTCATCATTACTGAGTAAAAATAAACATAATAGATTTTAGTAGGAAAACACAGAATGAAAAGACAACCAAGAAAAATGAAGAGGCAGACAGGAAGACCTCATTCAAAAACTACTATATCTCAGATAAGTATTTTCAAATGTGCAGATGCAACTCATGTGTAGTCTTTAAATCAATTATGTCCAGCCAAATTCTAATGAAATAGAAAAAGATTGAATAGAATATTACAGAACTAAACAGTTCAGAGCTTATATACATGATGGTTATAAAGAGTGGGTGAATGTGTGTATATCCTGGGTTTATGTAAAATATATTTCTTAATGGGTCTTACAAAAAACCTAGATGTTTGAAATCCACTCTTCTGGATCATAGTGAATTAAGTAAGTGTCCCCCTTGTGAGGAAACTCTCTGGATAACCAGTCAACTTTCAAAAGATGCTGGAGAATTCATTATTAATTCCTGTAATATTCATTTTAAATTGTAATACAAAGCTAGCAAACACATAGTAAGACTAAACATACGTCCATTAAATGAAAATAAATGAATGCCTAACACAATTATCCCAGCAGAACTGCTAAAGAAACAAGAACAGAAGTGTGAGCTAATTAGATGACTACTATGCCCAGCTTTTGAACCCAAACTTGACCCCAGGTTTCCTGACCATAACAGTACTCTTTCCCTTACAAGTAGGGCTTTCTAACTTTACCATTCTTCACAATAAAGGAATATAGAAATATCTGAGGGTTGTTATAGGGAGGAAAAAGAGGATAAAACTATGGAGCTTGGGGCCCTCTAACCTATTGCAGTCAGAGAAGTTTGCTTTTAACTGTTCTGTATTTGAGATTTTATGCACCATATTTTGTGGAAGTGCTGCAATAAACTTTGTAGCTTTCCCATATTTACTTGCCCTAATTGGAGAAGACTGAAAACTTTAATCAGTATAACACCTGTACCACACATTGTTCTCCTGCTGAGCTGTGGACATAGAACCTAAAATCCTCAAACCCTTTTCTCCTTTGACATTAACCTTTTGTGAATATAAGAAGCATGAGTGCATTATGCTCAGTGATGTGCCCTCAGGGAATTCCCAAGTACTTTATTTTGAAGTCAGGCTCACTGATACCCACCCCCCACACACACACACAAATAAAATAAAACAAATAAAAAGAAAAAAAAAGAAAACCCTCAAATTAGTTCTTAAGTTGAAGATTTTTACTATGGAAATAAATATATTTGATATTTATTTTGCTTTGGTTCATCTAGACCTAATTTTGATAAAGCAAATCAGAATCCTTTAGCTAATTCTTCTGATTATAGCATGGAATGGTAAGAGTTATACTCTGTGAGCTTTCCAAAAACTCAGTTCACAATACCCTATTCCACCTAGTTCTATTAGATAATTTTAGGGCAGTAGAGCATTTATACTTTTATATTTATAGCCTAAATACTTTATTCCTTTTAAATCTCTATTTGTATGGCATTCTACTTGCCCCACAACACACATGTGAACTATTGACCATCTTATGTATTCTCTAGATTTTTTTCATTCTCATTACATATTTTCTGAAAAGGCTGTGACTAAAAAGGCCAAATAAGTATGGACACTATGGTTTTATAGAATTAAGGATAATGTTTCCATTTTGGTTTTCAGCATCCTTTTTTCAGGTTTCCCAGCATTTATACTGATCTTTTTGAACTTACACTGTGAGCTTCACTTTATATAAAGACTAACAAAGCTACCATAGCAAAATGTCTTGCTCTCATTTAAATTTGCCTTGGTTGTTCTAGACTGTTGATAAAGCAAATCAAAATCCTTTAGCTAATTCTTCTTATTGAAAAATGGAATGGTAAGAGTTATACTCTGTGAGGTTTCCCAAAAGTCAGAAAAATCACCACATTACATTGAGATTATTATATTATAGAACTTAATGGATATTAAACTTTTGCAGAATAAGAAGGCAGCATCAGACTTAATTAGTTAAAATTAACCATATATCCAATAATAACCACATACATTATAAAGATCAATTAAAACATATATATTTAATAAGTATAGCAGAATCCTACTGTCTTTCAAATACTCAATTTTATAATTCTATTAAGCCTTACTTGATATTCTAGCCCACAGTTTTTATTGTGCATAGCTAACAGTCCACATACATTTTTTACACTTACTCTGATCAATGAAAATGTTTTTTTGAACATGCACCCCAATAGATTATATATATATATATATATATATATATATATATATAT
>NW_026000250.1:873232-878232 GCF_001458135.2 Marmota marmota marmota
TATATGTATATATATATATATATATATATATATATATATATATATATACACACACACATATATTACATATATATATATATATTCTGTGATAAATCATAAGGCATATATGAAAGTAGGACAGACAAAATTCCTTTAAAATTTCACGTTTATGATTAAAACATCACTACACTAAAATATCATTACTTTAAGAAAAAACTGAATGTATCTTGCAAGAGACTAATCTTTAAATAAGAAATAATACAATAATAAATTATATAAGTAGACTTTAAAAATTAAGGAATTAAATGAAAATGGTATAATATGCAACACAAATCAATGCAAAAATTATGAAATTACACTGAAGGTAAATAGACAACATATACTGTGAATTCATAAGGAAAATATGATGATTAGAAATTGTGTATATACATAATAACAAAGTAGCATTAGTATATACAAGCAAAAATTAATTGTACTAAAGGGTTTTGCAGACAAAGTAGCATTCATGTTAGATTTTTAATATACCTCTCTCAGCATCTCAGTTATTGATAGCATGGGGTGACAAAAATATCAGTGAGGGTATGAAAATTTGAACAATTCATGCTAAGTGAAAAAAAGCCAGCCCCAAAACATAAAGGTCAAATGTTTTGTCTTATATACAGAAGCTAATCAAAAAATTTGAAATTAACAATAATCCCATTCACATCTTGAGAAATTAGTCATATGTAACAAGTAGGTGGAAACAAGAACAAGAAATATAGTATATAACTAGGCAGTTATATGCCCAGCTAAACTTTAGGAGTTGTAATAAAATTGGGGCAAGTAAAGATATTGGTGGATAATTAGAAGGATTTTATATAATTTCCTTACTTCTGTCTTTGTTATCTGACTTTGGTATCGTAATTATGCTAGTCTCATAAAATAAGTTAGAAATAGCTTTGTATTATTTGATTCTCTGGAAGAGGTTATTTAACATAGATTTATCTTTTTTAAAAAATATTTTTTAGTTGTCAATGGACCTTTATTTTATTTATTTATATATGGTGCTGAGAATCGAACCCAGTGCCTCACACATGCCAGGCAAGTGCGTCATCGCTGAGCACAGACCCAGCCCTAGATTTATCTTCTTTATGGGTTTGCTGAGAGCCATAGCCAAGTAGGAATGACGCATGGCATTTTTGGTTGAAAGGTGACACCAGCAAGCCATTGAGATGATAATGATTATATTAAGATGGGTATTCAATTGGAGATTAGACCCCTGCTGTCTGCCTCAACCTGCTACTTTGGAGCTCTGGGGGGTGGGGGGGACTCCCCAGAGAGTTCCCATTGGTTGGGGAAGTGCGGTAGGAGGGAATTCCGGAGGAGGGAGTTGCTGTTGGAGTAGTGTGTCCCAGGAGAAGGCCCTTGTGCGTGGCATTCGTGGGAGTTTTGGAAATAAAGTTTGTTCCTACTTCAGTGGCTCGTGATTTGTGCCCAGCCAGACTGCGGCATGGGTTATTTTTTTTTTTTTAAATTGTAATTGTAGATGCATACAATACCTTTATTCTATTTATTTATCTTTATGTGGTGCTGAGGATTGAACCCAGTGCCTCACGTGTGCTAGGCAACCACTCTACCACTGAGCTACAACCCCAGTCCCTGAATATTTTTAGAAATCCATTTTCTTGGCTTTGTTAACCTTCTTTCTCAAATGTTTATTTTCTATTCCACTTAATTTATATTTTTAATTTAATTTTACTTTGTTTTATTTCGTTTTATTTCGCCTATTATACTGCTGTGCTTTTAGTATCTTCTTCAACAGATACTCAGCCAATGAATTCCAATTTTCCTTCATTTTTTTGTTTAAATAATTTCAGGGGAAAAAATTATCCTACCATAGGTTTTTATTTGAAATCTACACCTGTGGCCAAAGACAGATTAATAGAAAATGAAACAGATGTTTATTAACTTGCATATGTCATGTAACTGTCCAAGGTTATTTTCAGTGATTAACCTTTTTTTCTCCATGGTAGAGGTAGTACAAGGTGCATTTTTGTCTTTGTAAATCTATGTCTTGCTTTTAGGCCGAGAGAGAGAGAGAGAGAGAGAGAGAGAGAGAGAGAGAGAGAGAGAGAGAGAGAAGAGAAGAGAGGTTTCCTGTATCTGCTTCTTCTCAAAAAAACCTTTAGCTCAATAATTCTTCCTCTTTGGGGGTGGCATATTCTGGTCTCCCATTCACTTAAGCCTTTATGCCACTTAGTTGCATCTCACATGTTTGATATGTTTATTTTTGTTAACATTTACTTGTAAGGATTTATAATTTGCATTATTTCGTCTTTAAAGGACAAGCTACTTGCAACTTTATTTTTCTTTTACAATTGTACCAAAATAAGGGACTTTCTGTTTTCTTTTTGCTACTAATTTGTAATATTTTTCCATTGGAAATTAATAAAGTGTCCTGAATACTAGATACTAGCATACAATATTGGAGAGAACAGCATGTTTCTAAGCCTACATGAAATATTTTAAAAATTGACCATACTCATACTCTCAGTCAGAAAGCTAGTCTTAACAAATAGTCTGTGTAAGTCTAATAGTTATAACTTATTAAATGTGTCACTCAACCTTTCTCTGTCTTTTCTAACCTCATTGACTACA
Source organism: Marmota marmota marmota (assembly GCF_001458135.2). Lineage (NCBI taxonomy): Eukaryota > Metazoa > Chordata > Mammalia > Rodentia > Sciuridae > Marmota > Marmota marmota. The sequence goes on from NW_026000250.1 coordinate 875,849, forward strand.
GTAGCCATCTACCCTATTTGGACATGGTATGAAGAGGCATGTGCTTTATTTAGGCATGGTGTGATAAATAGACTACCTTTGATTGGCTGAAACTTGGATGCTTGTGATTGGCTAAAACTTGGCTGTTAAACTCTTCAATTAGGTTTCAATTTGTTTAAATGCTAAATCAGGTTATGGTTCATTATGTAGTAACTTAAAGTACAGAGACAGCCTCAGGCTAATAGCCTCCTGCTTACTTAACAGATCGCTCTTCTATCAATTTTTAATAAACATTGACTTTGTTTCCATTATATGTCTAAAGATATTCATTATCTTTTGCTTATTCTCAAACAAAAATGTTCAGTAAAATCTTCATTTTCATTGTGCTAATGCTTTTTATCTACAATATCATTCTCATGTTTTAGGCATGATGACAATAGATACAGTCATCATTATATTTAATAGTTCACACATTTACCCATATATTTTGTTAATTCCTTTACTTAACATTTTTCTTGCCACTCACCTATTTATATGAGTTTGCTTTTTTTCCCCTAAATTGGCTTTGTTGGAAAATATTCTCTGTATGGTAAAATCACTTATTTTCTTGCATCCTGAAAATGACTTTATTTTGGTTCACTCCTAAATGATAGTTTGCTATGTGTAGAAATCTTGGCTGATGATAATTTTCCTACAGCATTTGGATGATATTAAACTTCACTGTGTTATTGAACTAATGATTGCTGATAAGAAGTCTAAATTAGCTCAACAGCCATGTTTTTATAAGTAAATTTTATTTTAAATCTCTGCTACATTTTTTTTTTGGTACCTAGGATTGAACCAAGAGGTGCTTAACCACTGAGCCACATCCCTAGCACTTTTTTGTGTGTTATTTAGAGATAGGGTCTCACTGACCTGCTTAGGGCCTCTCTAAGTTGCTGAGGATGGCTTTAAACTTCAGTTCTCCTGCCTCAGCCTTCCCAGCACTGGGATTACAGGCATGCACCGCTACACTAGGACTCTTTCTCTGATACTTTTTGAAGACTTTATCCATAGTCTACTAAATGCCATTAATATAAATCTAAGCCAAAATATTTTTAATTTGTTCTTTTAAGTTACACATTACAATAGAATATATTTGGTAGATTATACATACATAGAGTATAATTTATTCTATTTAGGATCTCCGTCTTGTTGTTGTACTTGATATGGAGTTACACTGGTTGTGTATGCAAATACAAAAATAGGAAAATTATGACAGATTAATTCTACTTCTTTCTTATTTTCCTCACTCTTCTTTCCCTTTGTTTCCCTTTGTCTAATCAAGTGGATTTCTATAATTTCCTTCCCCAACCTCCCTTGTTTTGGGTTAGTATCCATAATCAGAGAGAACATTCAGCCTTTGGTTTTGGGGGATTGGCCCATTTCACTTAGCATGATATTCTTCAGTTCTATTCATTTACCATCAAATTCCATTATTTTATTCTTCTTTATGGCTGAGTAATATTCCATTGTGTATATATGTCACGTTTTCTTTATCCATTCATCCATTGAAGGATATCTAAGTTGTTTCCATAGCTTATGTATTGTGAGTTGAGCTTCTATAAATATGGATACGAATGTGTCAATGCAGTATGCTGTTTTTTAAGTATAGACTGAGGAATTGGATAACTGGGTCAAATGGTGGGGGTTCCATTCCAAGTTCTCTAAGGAATCCCCATACTGATTTCCAGAGTGGTTGCACCAACTTGCAGTCCAACCAACAATGTAAAAGAGTATGTTTCTCACTACATCCCTGCCAACATTTATTGTCACTTGTATTCTGTATAATTGCAATTCTGACTCAAATGAGATAGAATCTTAGTGTAGTCTTACTCTGCATTTCTGTAATTGATGGAGTTGTTGAACATATTTTTAAACATTTGTATTTCTTCGTCTGTGAAGTGTTCGTTCAGTTCTTTGCCCATTTATTGATTGAGTTATATATTTTTCTGGTGTTAAGTTTTTTGAGTTCTTTGTCTATTCTGGAAATTGATGCCATCTTTGAGGTAACAGTGGTGAAGATTATCTCCCAGTCTGTAAGATATCTGTACTCATTTTTGACTGTTTCTTTTGCTAAGAAGAAGATGTTTAGCTTGATATCACCCCATATACTGATTCTCTATTTTACTTTTTCAGCTTTAGGAGGTTTGTTAAGAATTCGGTTCCCAAGCTGACATGTTGGAGAGCTAGGCCTACTTTTTCTTCTAGTAAGTGCAGAGTCTCTGGTCTCATGCCTATTTCCTTGATCCACTTAGAGTTGAGTTTTGTGCAGGGTAAAATATAAGGGTTCAATTTCATTCTATTACAAATGGATTTCCAGTTTTTCCAGCACCATTTGTTGAAGAGGCTGTATTTTCTTCAAT
>NW_026000250.1:880732-907106 GCF_001458135.2 Marmota marmota marmota
CATATTGGCTGCACCAATTTGCAGTGCCACCAGCAATGCATGTGTGTACATTTTCTCCCACATTTTTGCCAACATTTATTGTTGTTTGTGTTCATAATAGCTGACATTCTGACTGGAGTGAGACGATATCTTAGAGTAGTTTTGATTTCCATTTCTCTAATTGCTAGAGATGATGAACATTTTTCATATATTTGTTGATGGATTGTATATCCTCTTCTGAGAAGCATCTGTTCAGGTCGTTGGCCATTTAAAGATTAGGATATTTGTTTTTTGTGTGTGTGTTTAGCTTTTTTTTTTTTGTATATACCCTAGCGATTAGTGCTCTATCTGATTTTTTAAGAAGTGAAAATTAGATCCCAAGGTGTAGGCTCTCTATTCACCTCACTAATTTTTTCTTTTGTTGAGAAGAAACTTTTTAGTTTGATTCTATCTCATTTATTAATTCTTGGTTTTAATTCTTGGGCTATAGGATTCTTATTAAGAAAGTTTTGGTCTAACCCCACATAATAAAGATAGGGCCTACTTTTTCTTCTATTAGACACAGAATCACTGGTTTACTTCCTAAGTCCTTGATATAACAGTATACCACCTATGAGCAATTTGTTGTGTTTAAGATGTTTACAGTTTAGTCTCAATGTACATAAATGTTGGATTCAATTATTATCTCTAATATAATCAGTAATTTTGTAAAAGGGTTTATAGTTTCTGAAGGTGAACAATGAAGTTGGGGTGGGGTGTAGGACTATATGCTGAGGGGGAATGCTGTGAGGGTATAGAGTTAATATATCTTAGGATATGAAAGAGAAATCTAATGAAGAGGGTTAGTAGCAGGAGAATAGATAGGAATTAGAGGAGACAAGTATGTGGGAAGATAGTAGATAACGTAAAACAAACACACATATGTATTTAAAACATACATGATGTTAAAATTGTAAAATTTGGAGGGGGAAAGAAAAATGAAAGAAGAAAACAGAAAAGAAAAATAAAAGGGCATATATAACAATACCTCTATATTATATTATTCAGATGACTCAGTCCTCAAAATCCTATTTTATGCAAAGTTCTTGGCTTCTCATATATTGAGGATATGAGGGACAGAGGATAGAGGGGTAGAAGAAAAAGAGAATAAAAATACTCAAAGGAAGAAACCAGGATTGTTGCTAGTTTTAGAGATTTGTGTCTTTCCTGCTTCTTTTGTCATCCAATAGGTGGAATTGTCTGTTGTAAGCTGGCATCTCTGCCCTCAAGATGGTGGAGGTAACCAGGGTGAAAATACTGGTTCTAGTGCAGGGCACCTGGAAGTGGACAGTGGCACCTGCCAGTCCCTGCAGGAAGACTGCACCTCACAGGTCTCCTTTTGGGACTGCTTGTATGACTCAGGCACCTGGTACTATCTCTATCTTGCCTGGAGATTTCCCAGTTCCTGTTCTCTCTGTTAGGCTCCAAATATAGCCCTGTCTCCCTCTACCTTAGCAGTTTCTAATTGTGGAACCTCTCACATGGGGGCTCTCATGGGTGGTGCCCTGGTCACACTGTGCACCTGTCCAACTGAGAGTTGTTTTGTGTTGGGCAGCTATTGTGTTGGGTTACCACCACTGTGTAGAGTGGGGAATTGGAAACCTCATACCTGGCCAGCTGGAGATCTGATCTGGGAGCTGCCCCCACCAAATATGGTGAGGAAGGTGAGCCAAGATGGAGGGAGTCTGCTTCCAGGTCCGGGGTATCTAGTGAAGTGGAGGGAGCCAGTCAATGGCCTTGTGCTGTGGGTAGGTAGCAAATGAGTGACCTGCATTGGAATAGAGTGATGTCTGGAATTTCTGCAGAGGTGCTGATAGGTGATTCTTCTAAGGTGCTTGCAAGCCCTGCATTGGCTAGAACTTCAAGCTTTGGGTGTTGGGAGCCAGGAGTCCAGAGTCCTGCTCGAATGCTGAGGCTCAGAGCTCTGCTCAGGGTCACAGCACTGGTGATTTCTGTGGAAAGCAGCTGTATAGTGATCCTGTAACACTCTCAGAGATGCAGTATTCTGAGTAGGTGAGATCTGGATCATGGAGTCACACAAAATGCTGCCTTCAGCTGGCCTGCCATCTTCATTCTCTCCCTTTAGCACCTAGCTTTTGCTGAGTCTATCTTTGAACTCGCGATCCCCTTGCCTCAGCCTCTGAGCTACTGGGATTACAGGTGTGCACCATCATGCCTTGCTCCATTTTTTCTAAGATTAAATATGTATTTATTCTATAAATAAGAGTAACTCGGGGTCAAGTCACTATTCACTAAACACAGAACCAATTATAGGCCAACTACATCATACAAAATTCCACAAGGAAGATTTCTCATTTACCTCTCATAGTTAGAAAACTTCCAAATAAAGATTACTTTAGGGGGCTGGGGATGTGGCTCAAGTGGTAGTGCGCTTGCCTGGCATGCATGCGGCGCTGGGTTCAATCCTCAGCACCACATACAAATAAAGAAGTTGTGTCCACCAAAAACTAAAAAATAAATATTAAAAAAAACTCTCTCTCTCTCTCTCTCTCTCTCTCTCTCTCTCTCTCTCTCTTTAAAAAAAAGATTACTTTAGGGTCTCTCTTTTTTCTTTTTCTTTTTTTTAGTTCATGGTCTTTATTCTAAGATCATATGTTGTCTTGGAATTTGGTAATTGAAGGAATTTGTTTGTAGATATTTCACATACCACTTTAAATACCAAGGAGAATGCCCTTACTCTACATTTTTTGCCAGTTGTATAATTCTGAATCATGTGTCAAGTTCAATATGTCTTGAAATAATATCTTCATTTTTTTTACATGTTTGGTACAGCTTCACATGTAAAATTACGACAGTGAGTATCAAGGCCACCAAAGTGTTTTTAAGAATCATCTGTGCTAGAATACTGTTACTTTCCCTTCTCTAATTTCATTATGTTCATGATAGTTATAACAAGTGCAAATGTATTATTTAAAATTTTAGACATTTAATTCTCCCCATTGTAAGAAAAATAAAAGGAGACACAGAGACAAGATTCAGAGGTAGGAAAGGGAAAGAAAGAGTGGCTGCCCCTCCAAGTGTTTATCTATATCAAAAGTTACATCAGGTCATTAGTACCATGACTACATTATTATTTAGTGTTACTTTAATCCCAGGTGCTAGATAACCCAGATCAAAGTCAAGGATAATTAAAACATAGAGCCCTTTTCTCCAAGGATATTACCACAGAAACTAGATACTGAACCTGTATAGTTATTTTACTAGCTTCATGGAGAACCTGCTGGCTATTCCAAGCTTGGGAAACAGAGTGCCTATTACCCCCCAAGAGTTTGCTCACCAGAAAAATGTTTCACTGTACATTTTTATCCTCAGAATACCTACACCCAAACCAGAATACTGGGTTTTTTAAATTTATTTTTCCTATTAGATCAGAGGAGGACAGTTTATTCATGTAGTGGAAATAGACTCAGAAATTAAAATTGCATTATGGAAGCAATGCTTCCATCTTAGCCAATGTTGTATGGTAAAAGTAAAAAAAAGATAAGTATCAATATAATTTATTGTTTACAAATAACATTGTCATTGTGAAAAAGAAGTACCTATCTTTCTGAAAACATTTAGGGCTGCCAAAAAAATGAACATTTCTAAATGATCAAGTAACTAAAAGGCATAATTGCTAATAAGTTTGAAACTTTGCCACCAGTTCTCCTGGGATTCAATTTCCCAATTTTTTTTTAATTAGGTGCATTATAATTATACATAATAGTGGGATTCATTATGGCATATTAAAATATACACATAACATGATTTGATCAATCTCATTCTTCAATACATACATTTTCCCTTCTCTTTTCCCTCCTTATGATCCCCTTCCTCTACTGGCCTCTCTCCTATTATTATAATACAACATTTTTCCTTTTTTCCACCCTCACTAGATCTTCCACACATAAAAAAAATATTTGACTCTTGACTTTCTGAGTCTGGTTTATTTCACTTAACATGATATTGTCCAGTTCTGTTCATTTACCAGAATATATTTCTTTTTCAAAAACATTTTTACTCTTCTGCATCCCTAGTATTTCTGTATTAATTTTAAGGTTCAGATTCTCAAATTTTGCAAAATGGAACCTGAGATTTTGGTAGGTGTTACATTTAATAGGTTTTATTCCTTCTTTTGTCTTCTTGAGGATTTGTGATAGACTCATTTAAATTTGCTTTCCTGAAATTGCTCTGATTTTTTAAAATTTCTTTGGATGTAAATCTCTGATGTTTTAAGATTTGGTTTTGAAATTGTATTTGATATGCCTAATCTTAGTAATAGTTTTTAAAGATCTCTATGTCAGTTTCTTTTCTTGAGCCCAACCCTCCATCTTTGATATTTTGACAGTTGATAGTGATGAATATATTGCCTACTTTGATTGTTGTTTTAGAATCAGGTTTTTTGTTCAGTCTAGTGTTCTCCTCTTATGGGTTTATCATAGGCAGAATGACACACTCATCTTGCTTGGCTATTTCTGCTTATATCCCCTAATATAATGAAGACTATATATTGCTGGCTGAAACTGTAAATACAAGGTAAGTTTTTTCTTAATCTTAGTTAATCAATTAGGAACCTCTGCCCAGTTCCACTATGTATATGTATGGGGTGACATGGAGATTTTTCTCTTTATACAAGATTTTTATCATATATGGGTTGGCCTTCTTGAAATAATAATTAGAGTTATCCCTCCCTGGTTCTACTCCTGTAAATTTAGTGTCCCTTGCTCTAGTCTCCACATGCTACTGATTTCACTGCTCCATGTCTGGTCCATGGAGTTGGCTGGATGATTTTGATCAAGAATGCCTTGTTAACTATTTAGCAATTTATTTATCATTTATCTGTTTTCCCATGTGTAAGTTTCAATGTAAATTTAAGTTCATTTTGACTGAATAGCTCCTCCATAACATGTAGACTGGTAGAAACAGGTATGATGAACAACAATTATGACATGATCTTAGTTTTGTAAAATATATGTAAACTCCTATACTCACATATGGGTATATGTTAATGAATTCTAGCTAACCCTTTCCCAACCCCTATGTATTCTTCAAACTGTCCCCAAAATGATCTTGTAAAAATTAGGCATTAGATAAATATTTTTGGAATCAAATTTCCAAGTAATGTGAGTCAATTCCAGAAGCCCTAATGTAGTATTTACAAAGACTTTTTCAAGTTACTTTTAAGTACAATAATGTTCTTATTGGGCACTTACTCTTTAATGAGATAGATGTATTTGGTCTAGACTTTTGAACCAATTTTGGTAAAATCTTTACTTTTGAAAATGATATTGTCTGCAAGTATAATTGCCTATTAATTCACTGTTTATGTTACACCAGTTCCACAGTGCCCCCATGTTCACATTAAGATTTGATATAAGGGATGGGGTAGTTGCTCAGTGGTAGAGCACTTGCCTAGAATGTGTGAGTCCCTGGGTTTGATCCTCAGTACCACATAAAAATAAATAAATAAAATAAAGGCATTGTGTCCAACTACACCTAAAATAAGTATTAAAAAATATTTGACATAATATTTTCAACAAACAATTGCAGAGAATCTTCTTAGTGCAGAAATAATTGGAGCTACAATTTATATATTTATTTGTTTGTGATGGGCACAAGATATGAGTTTGGCCTAGCCATAGATGAAGGGAAGACTACATACTCTGTATTGCATTCTGGTACATTTGCTTGTGCTCAGTAAGACTAGAGGTCTCTTTAACCTTAAGACTTATTTTTTTTTCTGACAAACAAAATTTTCCTACAAGCATAAATTTGCTCTTTTATAACCTTAATAATTTGGCTTATGATATAAAACCTTAATTAACATCTAGGATCCTGTTATTATTGTTTATTGCTCCATTGGCATGTTGTCATTTTGTTACCATTGGTCACTTTCATAGTAACAAATTTAAAAAATCTGGAAAAAATAAAATGAAGGCTTCACTTTTGTTACTATTGAATCGCTTTAGTGCACAAAGCTGCAGATAAACCAAATACTCTATGTAATCAGATATTCACCAAATTATAATGGAATGACCATATTCTCCTTTCATAATTCACTTATAACATATTTCACCTGAAAATTTTTGATAAAACATTAGCTGTTTTATAAGAGTATATTTTGAGTTAGTATATAAAATTAAGTGGACATTTTATTGTTACTGGAAGTCTCATTGCCAAATGCACTAAAATCTATTTAAAGAAAAATCATAATACTTTATATTGACCTTTTGCTAATTCATTTGCTATGTTTTGCATCAGCTGCTATAACCAGTGGAGTGAGAGTTGAAACATTAATACATATACAGCTATGTAATATGAATTATAAATTATAATTCCAGGACAATATAAATACTACCTCTCAAACTGCTTAAAAATACAGTTTCAAATGTTTCAGTTTAGATTTTGATGTTCTGAGGAGGGCCATACAAAAGTGATCCTGTAGATACTCCAATCACATTTAAGTTACAGTGGGCTAGCTTAGAAACATACAATATTTATTGCACTTAATGAGAAGATGATATTCAAACACTACAACTTTAAACTTCTCTTTTTCCATGTTAGTTGCCAACATCTATCTCATTTTAATCACCAACCTAATATTACTTTCTTGGACATATCACTTTTGATTTACCATTCCATTCACTCAAGTTATTATTCTGTTCATATTTCTTTCAATCATCTCATGGCACATTTCATAATACATCTGTTTGGTGATATGAATGATACTGATACTTTGATTTCTCATTATTCACATGCTGATCTCTTTAAAATATACTTTCCTGACTGCAACATTACTTTCATTTTTTCCTATAACTATTACTATTACTTTATGTTGAAATCATGGCTTCATTATTTTCTGACTTTTTAAAACTGTCTTAAATATTTCACTGACAGATATAGGTATCATTGTGTGTTCTCATCTTGCATAGCTTGAAGTTTGAATTATAATACATTTTAAAATCTACCTAATGAGCAAACAAAACCTCACATAATTTTCATTTTTATGGTGAGAGTATATAATGTCCACTCTATTTTTCCCAGAAATACAATATATCACAAATAACTATAGTCACTTTGGTATATAATGGATATATTGAAATTCATTCTTCCTATCTAATTGTAATTCTGTGTCTTCTGAGCTTCTCTCCATCTTGATTTATTTGTAATCATCCTAACTTTTGGTAGCTACTATTCTACTCTCTACTTCTAAGATAAGTATTTTCAGATCCAAAATTTGAGTGAGATTATGCCTTATTTCACTTAACATAATATCCTCCATATTCATTCATGTTGTTACAATTGACAAGTTATCTTTGTTTAAGGTTGAATAGTATTACATTGTGTATGTATATACTACATATTCTTTATCTGTTCATCCACTGATGGGAACTTAGGGTTGAGATTATCTATTGCCTATTGTGAATAATATAGCAATAAACATAAGAGTGCAAACATTATTTCAACATACTTATTTTACTTCTTTTGTATATATACTCACTATAGGATTATTTAATTTTACTTTAGTTCTTTTTTTTTTTTTTTACTTTTAGGAGCTTTCATATTTGCCAAAATAATTACACTGATTTATATTCCAACCAAAACTGTACAAAGGTTCCCTGTTACCCCAAATCCCACCAATGCTTGACATCATTTGCTGTAGGGCATGATGTAACATGTGGGGCATGTTGCATCAGAAAGGTGGAAACCTAACTTGCTACCCGCTTCCCGGTCCTGGGGCCCCACATGGCTAGATGGCACCTGGCAATCAGCCAGGAGGCAGTGCTGTGGGTGGTGACAAAAATCAGATGACCTCTCATGGACAGCTCTGTCTCCCATTACTGCCTGTAGGATGGGTGTACACGTGAACTCTCCCCACCTTGCTGACCTTTATCCTGATTGGTTCCTGTACATTATATTAGCTGTGTGTGTTTTCTCAATAAACGAGATCCTGCTTTGACTTGGCTAAAAACCTCAACAATTTGCCTTTGTGGTAATGATCATTCTCATGAGGATGAGGTGCTTGCTACCTCAGTGTGGATTTGATTTTTATTCCCCTGATGATTAGTGATGCTGAGCATTTTCTCATACTTGTACATTTGAATGTCTTCTTTTCAGAAGTGTCTATTCAGTTTATTTGCCAATGTTTTAAGTTAATGTAACAAAATTATACATTTTACAACACACAGTAAGGTTGTATATTGTAAAATTATAAAATAGTGGGTTTCATTGTGACATATTCATATATGCACATAATATAATTTACTCCATTTCATTTGCCAGTACTTCCTCTTTCCCTTAACTCCTCCTCCCTCCCCCATCACCTTCCTTTATTCTATGGTATCCCTTCTATTTATTCATTTTTTTAAACTGTGCATTATACTTATACATGAAAGTATAATTCCTTGCAATATATTTCTTCTTGGACTTTGCATAATTTGGTTGATTTTATTCCAATTTCATTCTGCAGTTTCTCCCCTTTTCCTTCCCTCCTCCCTCCCCCATAATCCAGTTTCTCTGCTCTACTATCCTGCCTTTTGTTTTACTGAGATGTCCTTTTTACCCATTTATTTCTCTCTAGCTTCTGCATAGGGAAGAAAATATTTGACCTTTTATGGTGTCTGGTTTATTTAGCTTAGCATGATATTCTACAGTTTCATCCATTTAGCAGTACATGACTTTATTTCTTCCACCTACCATCCTCTCCTCTTCCTCCTTGTCATCATTGTCTGATGTCCTCCTCCTCCTTCTTCTTCATCCTATGATTGGGTCCCAGAGGTGCTTTACCACTGACCTATATCCCCACTTCCTTTAAAAAAATTGCAACACTGTCTCAATAAATTGCTAAGAGTCAGACTAAGTTGCTGAATCTACCCTTGACTCTCTTGCCTCAGCCACACATGTCATAGTGATTATGGGTATGTGGCACTGCACCCAGCATGATTTCATTATTTTCAATGGATAAGTAGAACTACATTGTGTATATATTCTACTTTTTCTTTATCCATTCATCTGTTGACAGATACCTATGCTGGTTCTGTAACTTGACTATTTTGAATTGTGTTGCTATAACATTGAAAGACAGGGATTGTTATAGTATGTTGATTTCTGTTCTTTTATATAAACATCCATCAGTGGAATGGCTGGTTCTTTCTCTCTACATAAATGCCAGCATTTATTATTGTTTATATTTTTGATAGCTGTCATTCTAATTGGGGTGAGATAAAATTTCAGTTTAGTTTTGATTTGCATTTCCCTGTTTGCTAAAAATAATGAATGTTATTTTCCATATATTTTTGGCCATTTTCATTTCTTCTTTTGAGAAATGTCTGTTAGTTCTTTTGCCCATTTTTAAAATTGAATATTTGTTTTGGTGTTAAGGTTTTTCAGTTCCTTATCTAATCTGGTTTAATTGCATGTCAGAAGAGTATCTCACCAAAATTTTCTCTCATTCTATATATTCTCTTTTCACACTCTCCTTTCTTTTACTCTTCCGAATCTTTGTACTTTGATGCCATCCCACTTATTGACTCTTGGTTTTATTTATTGAGCTTTAGAAGTCTTATTAAGGAAGTGGATGCCTGCAACAATATGTTGGTGTGTTGACCCTATGCTTTTTTTTCCTATCAGTTGCAGAGTATCTGGTCTAATTCCAAGTATTTTATCTATTTTATTTTGATTTTTTGTGCAGGGGGAGAGACAGGGATTTAGTTTCATTCTTCTTCTTACCAATGTCCAGTTTTCCCAGCAACATTTTTTAAAAAAGTTATCTCTCCAACATATGTTTTTGGCACCTTTGTTAAGTATCAAATGACTGTGTCTATGTTATTCATTCTGTGTTTTCTATTCTATTCCATTTTCCTTCATGTCTATTTTGATGCCAAAAGCATGCTGTTTCTGTTACTATGCCTTTGCAGTATAATTCAAGATTGGGTATTCTGATGCCTTCAGGACTACTCTTCTTGCTCTGAATTCCTTTGGCTATTCTTTTATTATTTTAAATTCTTTCATATGAATTTTAGGACTGTTTTTTCTACCTCTGTGACACATGTCTTTGCTATTTTTATGGGTATTCTATTGAATCTGCAGATTGCTTTTTGTAATATCTCCATTTTAACATTATTAATTTTGCCTATCCAAGAACATGAGAGGTCTTTTTATCTTCTAATGTCTTCTTTGATTTCTTTCTTCATGGTTCTATAATTTTCATTGTAGAGGTCCTTTGTGTCTTTGGTTAGATTTATCCCCTGATTTCTTCTATGGCCTCTTCATTGTTCAAAAGGCACATTATTCATTCTCCATATGTTTAATAATTTTCTGTTTTTTCTTTATATTGATTTCTGGTTTCATTTGATTCTGATCACATGCCCAGTTTTTTAAAAAAATCTATCATTTACACACACACACACACACACACACACTCGAGGACACACAATATATTTATTTATTTATTTATTTTTATTTGGTGCTGAGGATCAAGCCCAGTTCTTCACATGTGCTAGACAAGCAGTCTGTAACTTTGCTAGAACTCCAGCCCCACGTGCCCATTTTTTAATAATGTGCTTTTTGTTGTTGTTGTTGTTGTTTAGTTCCTTCTGCATTTTGACACCATTTCACATATATAGTTTCAAATACTTTCTCCCATTACATAGGTTGTTTCTTCTCTGTCATTTGTTTCCTTTGTTGAGCAGAGGCTTTTTAGTTTGATGTAATCCCATTTGCCTATTGTACTTTTGTTTCCTTTGTGTTTTAGGTCTTATCCAAAAAGTACTTTTCCAGATCAATGCAATAAAGCATTTCCCATATGTTTCATATGTTTTCTTCTGGTAATTATATAATTTTATGTCTAAAAAAGAAGAAATTCTTCCAGATTTATTCTATGAGGGAAGTATTACCCTTAAACCCAAATCAGACAAGAACACAACAAAAGAGGAAAATTACAGGTCAATATACTTGATAAATTTAGATGTAAAAATCATCAACAAAATAATAGCAGACTAAATTCAATGCTGTATTAAAAACCATTCACTATGATCAAGCAGGATTCATTATAGGTATGCAAGTAGGGTTAAACACATTAAAAGCAACAAAAATACCATGTTATTTTAACAGAGTGAATGACAAATAAAAGCAAAAAAATGTGTGTCAAATGCTTTTTCTGCATCTATCTCAATAGATGCAGAAAAAGCATTTGACAAAATTTAACCTCTTAATGATAAAAACTCTTTGCAAATTAGGTATAGAAGGAAAGTACCTTAACACATTAGAGGCCACATATAATAAACCCACAGCTAACAACAAAGTGAATAGGGAAAAGTTAAAACATTTTCTCTAAGTTCTGGAACAAGAAAAAATATCCAATTTTACCACTTCTATTTACGATATTACCAAATGTTCTCTCCAGAGAAATGCTTTGAAAGAAAAAAAATTCCAAGATGGAAATGAGGAAGCTAAATTATTTGTTTACAGATGACAAACAGTCTATTTTAGAAAACTCCACTAAAACTGTTAAATCTAATAAATGTATTCTGTAGAGTTGTAGGTTACAAAATCAATGTACAATATTAATAGCATTTCTATACTAGTGAATGATCTCAAAAAAAATTAAGAAAGCAAACCCACTTACAATAGTTACAAAAATTTGAATACCTAGAAATAAGTTTAGTTAAGAAGGTGATATAGGTCTCTTTATAGAATCTCCTTCCCTTTGCTGAATCAATACCAGAGTTTTATTACTTAAAGATGATCATACCATCTGTTTTTGTCTCTTCCTTTCTAACACAACTTATTACAATGGTGAAGAAATAATGTCTATAGTTTCAGCTTTACCTTTACCATTGATGGTAGGTTTTTTTTATTGGAATGTCTTCCTCTTCAATATGAATTTTCAGTGTCCTCAAAGTTGTTAACATTTGTGTAATTTCACTTCTTTTGTAGTGCACTGCCTCAGAATGACTTTCTGATACACTATGATATATAAATTTCTGATGTATGTGTTCCCATCTTAAAGATATTCATAGGGTTTTTTAATGAATATGAATTTTCTGATGTCTAATATGGTATGACTTCTGGCTGAAAGCTTTCCCACATTCACTGCATTGGTAAGGTTTCTTACCTTTATGTATTCTCAAATGCAGAGGTAGGGTTGAGAATTGAGAGAAAGCTTTTCCACATTCATTACATCCGTAGGATTTCTCACCTGTATGGCTTCTTACATGTACAATGAGAGATGAACTCTGAGAGAAGGCTTTTCCACATAAATTGCATTCATAAGTTTTATCACCTGAATGAATTCTTACATGCACAATAAGAGACCTATGCATTTAGTAGAACTTGCAGTATTAAAGAAATCCATCAGATGAGGAAATATGGGACTATTAACAAAATATTTGGAGGTAATTTGTTCTCTGAAGGGGAAATGAAATAGACCATGAACACACAAGCAAAATTCATGGGGATTGAAGACTGCAAGATAAAAAAGCCATGTACTGAAGTAGCTGTGACCATTGGAATAGGGAAACATTCCTCCTTCCTAACAAATTTAAAAATATTTAACAGTTTTACTTGTGAGTGTATATACTTAGGAGATACTAGGAAATTTACTGTGGCTTGATTTGTAGCCAAATATTGGAAACAACTTAAATGTTCATCAGGAACAAAAAGAAATTCTTATGGTGTGATACTATACATCTGTAAAATGCAACAAATGAGATCCCCATGTTATTAACAGAAGGATCTAAAAAAATTTGCATTGAGGGGGAAAAAGAAATTGCAGGATGATGCATATAGTTTGTGACTTTGTAAATTTGAATTAAAACTTTATGAAAGTCCGTACTTCATATGTACACATATGTATTCATTACATAGTAATGAATACATATGTGTACATAAACGTTTTTGAAATGGAGAAATACAGACCAAACTTTTGATAGTGGTGGCCTTTGAAGAGTGAGAGGGGTTAGGGAATAAGTATGGGAGGTAAGGTAGGGAGGGGGCTTCAGCTTTTTGTATATAAACATCCATTTCTCTTGAAGACTTCAAGTAAATATATGAAGATACTGGCTAATTCTGAATTGTGGTATATGAATATCTTGCCTTATTTTTTGTACTTTTCTGTATTTTTAAAGTTCTCAAAGTTAATAAGAGTGGGGGTGAGGATGGGAACTCTGTACTTGTAGAAGTTATAATGGACTAATTCCCAATCAAATACTAAACTTTTCATAGAAAATATCTCTAAAATTTTTATCAACAATGAGTGAATGTATTTTCTCTCTATGTAATATGAAATTTTCTATTTTTTAAAATTAAAATGACAGCATAAAAAAGAAGGTGACAAATCTCTACAATTCAATCTGTGAAACAACAATGAAATAAATTGAAAACACAAGTTAATTGGAAGATGTTATGTTATTTTGAATGGTAAGAAGTAATATTTTTTAAAAATGTTCATTCTATATATATTCAATTTAATGTCTATCAAAATGCCAATGAAATTATTCCCAGAAGTAGAGGAAACAATCTTTAAAATGGTATGGAACCACAGAAGATACTATGTGACTTCAAAGTGTACTGCAAAGCTATAATAAACAAAACTGCATAGTAGTGTCATACACACATATGCATATAGACAAATGGAGTAGAGTGAAGAGGCCAGAAGTAAATCCACATGTTTACAACCAATAAATATCCAACAAAATTGCCATGAACACACACTGGGGAAATAGTTTATTTAATATTTAGTTCTGGGAAAACTGGGTACCCACATTTAGAATAATGGAACTCAATTCCTGTATCACATGATATAACAAAATTAACTCAATGTGCATATTCTTTTTAACTTGAAGCAAGTTAGCATTTGCTTCTTCAATTCTATTACATGAATAATGAGATTGTATAAGTGCCAACATTATAGAAGTCTTATGATGCTTGAATGAGTTTAATATTTATATACCATTAAAAGGTCTCCTCTCATATTAATAATTGTATAATCACTTGTACTATTAATATAATTTCCTGCTTAATTGTTTATTTTTTCCTTTGTATTTAGGAAATGTTGATAAGATATGGGTATTAATTTTTGTTTTTATGTAAGATATTTCATTCAGTGCAAAGATTTTGTTTTGTTTTTATTTATATTTTTTATTCCGATATTATTCACAAAAAGAAACTGTGCCTTTGAATTTAGTTAAATCTGTCCTTAGTTCCTTTATAAGCTGTTATGTTATATGCTTTGTTCTGGAAGATCTCCTTCACTCTAGAATTATAAAAATAGTCTTCAATATATTCTATAATGTAAAAATTGAATTGTTCATTATTATGAACTTACTTTTTTACATTATGTAAATTATGATTCTAATTTAATTTTTTTCCTGAATGACTATGCAACATTTCTAACAGTTCAACTGGCCCTACTTATAAAGTTGCTAGGTTCAATAGGGTTTCTTCTTGTATATACTTTTCCATTCAATACAATATGCTTTGTTATGTTATGCAAATATATTTCTTTTTTTAGAATATTAATATATTTCTCACAATTTTCTATGCTCTTTCTAAAATGTTTATTTTTTAATTTTAGGTGGACATAATCTTTATTTTATTTTTATGTAGTGCTGAGGATCGAACCCAGTGCCTCATGAATTCTAGGCGAGTGCTCTAAAACTGAGCCACAACCCCAGCCCAATATATTTCTTTTTTTAATTTACTAAGTTTTTATAAGAATGTGGTCTTAAATTTGATCAAATAGTTTTTGGTCATCTATTAATATTATAATAAAATTTATAACAATGATGTTTTGACCACTGGTGCCCCTTTATAGATTTAAAAATGATCTATCTTTAGTTTCATGTTGATCAGAGGTAAAGGTCTCCCTTTGTTAAAAAATTCCATACACACATATATTGTCCCCTACTTACAAATATCTAGGACTATTAACTAGATACCTCTAAGTCAGTGAAGAATTCATACTCAAGTAAATTTTATTCTCCATAATCAAGAAAGACTTCTTCAGTTTTCCTACCTAATTCACTCACTAAAAATTTCCATCACAGCTCTACCTTTTCTTCCCCTTCTCCCAGGCTAGAATTGTCTAGTCTAATGGAGCAAATGGACTAGTTTTGCAAGCACGCCAGAGAAAAATCTTCATTTGTCATTTAGGTTACCTATTCACTTTTAATTTTTGTTTCTACTTCAGTGTAGTCTATGTNCCTGTTATCCCTAGTTTTTCTAGAGTTTTGAACATAAAGGGATGCTGTACTTTGTCGAATGCTTTTTCCGCATCTATCGAGATGATCATATGGTTCTTCTTAACCCTATGTAGCTAGACCTTCTTCCAAACTTACCCATCCCGAACAGTGTGCTTGAGATTTTGTCTATAGCTACTGACCCAGACAACCTCTTAAAAAAAGTATACATATATATGCATATATATATATATATGTTGTAGTTGGACACAATACCTTTATTTCACTTATTTACTTTTATGTGGTGCTGAGGATCAAATCCAGGGTCTGGCACGCGCAAGGTGAGTGCTCTACCACTGAGCCACAAAATCAGCGCCCCCCCCCAGACAAACTCTTGACTAAGGAAAATAGGAATAATTCAAGATGCACATGAGATCTTATTTTCTTATTTTAAAAAATAGAAGAAGCAAATAGATTAAGAGACAGCTTCCAAAGTAGACACTGAAATATCCCATTTACTTATACTTCAGTCCGAAAACTGAAGAATTCTAATTTGGGGTCCCTGACTAGTAAAAGATAAAATAACTACCAATAAAAGATATCTGAACAAAAGGCTAAATATCCCCTAAAACTTTACAATAAAGCCATCTAGCTAACAAAATCAATTTCCCCCATCCCCTGCCCTGGACTTCAAATACTATTTTACCCCCCTCCTTTTCTTTGTACCAGGGATTGAACCCAGGAGCACTTTGCCCCTGAACCAAATACCCCGCCCTTTTAAAATATTTTTTATAGAGACAGGGTCTTCCTGAGTTGCTAAGGGCCTTGGTAAGTTACTGAGGCTGAGTTTGAACTCATGATCCTTCTGCCTCAGCCTCCCAAGCAGCTGGCATTACAGGCATGAATCACCATAACCACCTATTTCACCCCTCTTACTGCTGCTTTTACTGAATCACGCAGATTTTGGTATGTTGTGTTTCCACTTACATTTGCTGTAAGACTTTTGTTATTTTACTTTCAATTTCTCCAATTTCCCATTAGTCATTCAGGAGCATATTGTCAAATTTCCATGTATTTGCATATTTCCATTGTTGTTCTTGTTGATTTCTTGTGTTTTTTTTTCTTTTGTGTTCTAAGAAAATACATGCCAAGATTTAAATTTTTGAAAATCTTTTGAAGCTCAAATGTGGCCTAATATCTGATCTAATATGGAGGAATTCCTACCATTTATTATTTAATATCCTGCCGTGATAAGTTTTATTTGTTGTTTTTAGATACAAATGACATTAAAGTATATTTGACATATTTATACAAATATGCCATAATAAATTTTGATTCTTTTCTCTATTTTGTGAACTTCTCATGTTATAGAGTTTTGTACATTCTTATTTTCATGAGGGCTGTTACCATCCTTTTGTTTTTAGTGTAGAACTCCCTTAAGCAGTCCTCATAGGGTCAATCTGGTGGTAAGGATTACCTCATTTTCTGCTTGAAAAGGCGATTTCTCCTTCATTAAAAAAAAATAAAATAAAATTGGGGCATAGTATTTTTTGTTGGTAGTTTTTTTTTTCTTTTTTTTCCAGGACTTTTAATATATCATCTCATTTTCTTCTGTAAATTTTCTACTAAGAAATATGCTCTTAATATAATGGCAATTCCCACATGTGATTTCATACATTTCTCTTGCTATTTTTAGAATTGTTTCTGTGTTGGACTTTTTTCTTTTACAGTTTGTTTTTTTTAATGTATTTATTTATTATAGTTATATCTAATAATGACATATGTGCATAGCATATAATTAGTTCCATTTCAGTCCCCAGTACTTCCTCTTAATCCACCTACTACTCCCTCCCCCAATTTCCCTTCCTGTACTCTACTTTTCTTCCTTCTATTTCTTTAGTGACTTTTTTTTTTGTTTATTAGTGCTTTATAGATATACATAAAGATGAAATTCACTGTGGTATATTCATATATGTACATAATATAATTTGGTCAACTTCATTCTGCAATTCCTCCTTTTTCTTATTCTTTCTCCCATGCTGTCTATTCCTTTCTTCTACTCCACTGATCTCCCTTCTGTTTTCATAGTGTCTCACATTTTTTTTTTCTTATTTTGGTCTAGCTTCTGCATATGAGAAAAAAACTTTCAACCCTTGACTTTTTGAGTCTGGCTTATTCCACTTGGAATGGTGTGCTTCAGTTTCATTCAATTGTCAGAAAATAACATAATTTCAAATTTGGGGGGATGGTACCCAGGATTGAACTCAGGAGCACTCAACCACTGAGTCACATTCTCAGCCCTATTTTGTATTCTATTTAGAGATAGGGTTTCACTGAGTTGCTTAGTGCCTTGCCATTGCTGAGGCTGACTTTGAACTCACAATCCTCCTGCCTAAGCCTCCCAAGCTGTTGTGATTACAGGTGTGCACCACCACACTCAACCATAATTTCATTTTTTTAAAAAAACATATGTGCTTTATAGATTTATTTTATTTATTTATTTTATGTGGTGCTTAGGATTGAACCCAGTGCCTCACTCGTGCTAGGCAAGTGCCCCATCTCATTTTTTATGACTATAATATGCTTTGTAAAAGGTTTTCTTTTTTCTTTCTTTTTTTGTGATTGAATCTAATTGGTATCCTTCAAGTTCTTGCATCAGGATATCTATATCTCTTTGAATGCTTGGGAAGTTTTCAGCTATTATTTCATCAAATACATTTTCATTGTTCTTTTTATTTTCTTCTCCTTCTGAAATTCCAGTTATATGAAATCCTGTTCATTTAATGATATCCTATATGTCTCATATGCTTTCTCCATTCTTTTCAATTCCTTTTCTTTCTTTCTTTTTTTTTTTTTGGTGTGTGTGTGTGTATGGCGGGGGGTTTGGTTTTTCTAAAGGTCTCCTCTCAAGTTCATAAATTCTTTCTTTTGCTTTGTCTAGTCTGTTATATAAGCTCTCAGTTATAAATTTTATCAATTGAACTTTACAATACTAAGATTTCTGATTAATTCTTTTTATGATATATCTTTGTAGAATTTCTCATTCAAATTATGAATTGTTTTTCTCATTTCATTTTATTGCCTATCTGTATTTTCTTGTGTTTCACAGAATTTCATTAGCATAATTGTTTTGACTTCTTTTTTACATATTTCCGAGATTTCTTTAGATTGAAAGTCATTTCTTGGAGTTACTATATTCCTATGAGAGTGTCATGTTTCTTTTTTTTTTTCCATGTTTCTTGTTTCCCCATATTGTTGCCTGTGAATTATACCAAATTCAGAAGTATAATTTACCTCTTCTTATTTTATGAATTAGCTCTCATAGAAACAAAAATTTTGTTTAGATGGGATATATGGTTACCAGTTTGTAATGGTTTGGGCTTTGACTATATGTGAGGTGAAAAGTGCAGCCAGTAATCAAAGTCAACAGTGTCTATGAATGCTTCAATAGTCTTGACTGTAGTTGTTCATGAAGGTAGTTGTGTGGATTTACAATGGACATTGGCTTCCAAAGGTATGTGTCCTGACACCATGTAGATTCAAATGCTAATAGTGTTGGAGCTTGTGACAATAGCAGCTGTGGCTCTGTTGCTATGGGATATAAAGGGACCTTCACCAGTTTCCACTATGCAAATGAAAGAGATCTGGAGTTATGGTTTCAGCATCCACAGACCAAGAGCAACAGGATGTGAGGAAAACCTTCTCTACATCTCTGTGGATGAATGTGGGTGGTGATAGAGCTTATCACATTTGTAGCTGCAATGCTGGAGGTAAAGTACATAGATGGGGATTTCTCTAGATCCTAGGGAAAAACATAGGTGAATCTGGATTCTGTGGTACTGGAAATCATGATCTCAAGTTTGTGGAAGTAAAAGCATACCTTTCTAGATTCTATTGAGTGAGTTGAGATGAAACCATGGATTATTTGCACCAGCAACTGTGATCCCAAGGCCATGAACTGCAGAAGAGACATTTCCTAACACCTGTGGAATAATGTGGGTGCTTTCAGGCATTGTGTCACTGCTAGCTATGATCCTGGTTCTGATAAGCAAGCATGGTTGGCATCATGGCTTGGCATGCTGGTAGCCATAGTCCAGGAGCTACAGAATAAGATAGTATACACACCTGGTCTCAGAGGTTGAGCATAGGTGATGCTGAAACTTGTGGAACTGGAATCTGTGTTCCTACAGCCAAGGGACACACATATGACCTTCCTCCATGTCACCAGGGACAAATGTAGCTGATAATAGGAATTTGGACACCAGTAACTGTAGTACCAATTTTTAGATACTGAAATTTTTTTTCTAGGTGTCAAGGACTGAATATAAATGAACATTGGGGTTATGGTACTGATATCCATTGTATTGGAGCTGAAGAATACAAATGGGGCCTTCCCTCAATCTCACAGGCCAAATGCAGACAGCCCTAGGCTTATGGTTCTGGTACCCATGTGTTCTGGAACTAAAGGATATTGAGGGCCTTGTCCTTCACTCTGTCAGAGAAATACAGGCTCAAAGCTTCTGGAGGTGTCAGAGAAGAAGATAATGTTCCCTAAGGCAGGATAGAATCAAACAGTAACTGCTATATCAACTTGGGGGTAGTGGGGCAAAAGACCCAATGTGATTTCCTTCTTAACAAAATAGTCACTCATAGCCCAGTTATACACTGAACCTGGATTTAAAGTTTGTGAGAACTGTGGAATTCTTCTATAGTTAGGATTGCTGTTTACCTGTTATGATAGAGGTTGTTGATATTTTGCTGCCAATGTGAAGTTCCTTCCTAGCCATGGAGACACTGTTGAAGTTGTAGTATACTTTGTTCCTCTTTCTATGCTGCCTTTCTGACTCAATGCTGTATTTGGTTCCTGTCACTTCCCTGTGATTATCAGAGTACTATTTTATTTCTTTCATTTTTATTGGCCTAGTGTTTAGGGCTAACTAACAGTTTTCTCTGTTTACATTTTAATATCATTGCACAGATTCTGATCTGTGGTAGTTTTTATTATTGATACCTTTCAGATATTTTAGATTTAAGTTTTATTTTACCCTTTGCCTGATTTTTTAAATAGATAACTTACATTTCCAGTTCAAAGGTCACTTTTATGGTTTTACTAATTTCTATTTTTATTGAATTTTTATTAAAATGTATTTTTATTTTATCCTTTATTATGGAACTTATTGAGGGTTTTCTTAATGACATTGCATTTTCAACCGTTTTGAATGTGTCTTTGAGAAGAATGTAAATTCTTTATTATTGCAGTATAAATGATGACACATACCATAATTTCATTATAATTAAAATCTTTGGATTTTCTATATCCTTATATTTTGTCTACTAACTCCTTTGGACTAAGACTTATTATATGATCACAGAAGATTACTGATCATAGATTTTCACTATACTGATTTAGAATTATACATTCATACAATTTTCTTTATAACTGTGTAGTAGCTCTAGTGTCTCCTACTGTGAGTACAGTATATTTCCCCATCTCAGTGATATGAAATAGCCATGTGACTTGAGCCAATGGAATGGTTATGAATGTGACATAAGAAGAACTTTAAATATGCTTACATGATTTGACTTGCTCTTTTGCTTTTGTATGAATCTGCATTTAAAATCAAATTTAGACATACATGAAACTTGTTTGTAGGTAGACTAAAATCTTTTAAGAAAAATTTTTCTTCAAAATTCATAAACTAAATACATCATTTTTTATTTTGAAATAAATCATCCTGTGAAATATTCTCTGAGCTTCCATGAGAAGCAAAAACCCAGATAGTTATTGTCACTGTACACTAGCTCCAGAAGGTAAAATGGAACAGACTGAATCCAAAGTGTAATACAGAGCCAGGACAGTGTTCTTTGGGTGTGTATTTTTTTTTTTTTTTGCTGCTCCCGTGAAAATGTTAACAATTTTATCTTTGAACTAGTGTTTGGTAAGTGAAATCCAGTGGAATACTGGAGCATGTATATAATCCCAGGAAATACACTGTGCAGCAGTGTGCACAAGCTGAGAACTGGATCCACAGGCCTGACAAGCTGCATGCATACCAAAAACTTCTCTTGGCCTATGTAGTGTGCATGAATACATGAGTTTGAGGGAGTAGCCAGGCTGGGAACTGGGCCCAGATTTTGTGGTGGCAATAGATGCAAAAGTAGCAGTGACAGTAGCTATGGGAGAGTGAGAATCTTTGCATAGATGCAAAACCAACCTATGCTAGGGGACTGACCTGTATGTCCATTGCAGGAGACAGCTGCTGTAGCATCTGCTCAACGATTAACTCTCAAGTCTGAGTGCTGTGGTAGGAACTGCCAGTAATAAACTTTGGCAGTAAATTATTACAAAATGTAAACTTGCATATGAACATTATAATGCATATCAGACATTGATTATAATTCATCAGACTTTTTAATCTATGGTGTTAAAAAATGCTGCAACATTCTGAAGCAGATGTCTACAGCTTAGAAATTGAAATTAAATTTTAAGATAATTGCATTAGATGGAATGTACATTATTTTAATATGCATTTTATAAAAAAATCATATATATATATATAGCAATAGAATGATGTATTTGTTTTGAATTGTGTACAAATCAAGAAACCACTTTTGGTTTCTTGGATGAACTTCAGAAGTTATAGTAAATGTCAAGAAAATATAAAATTTCATTGATATGAATTTACACTGAAAAATGATTTCAGACGTACATGAAACTAGTTTGTATGTAGAGTAAAATCTTTTTAGAGAAATTATTATGTAAAACTAATAGGCTAAATACATTACAATTTTTATTTTGAAATAATTGGTTTACAAATTTATATAACTGTTGTCAGCCTGTAAATATTCTTTTTTTTTTTTTTGTAGGGGAGGAGACTGGGGATTGAAATTAAGGGCACTCAACCAGTGAATCACATCACCAGCCCTAATTTGTAATTTATTTAGATACAGGGTCTCATTAAGTTGCTTAGTCCCTCGCTTTGGCTGAGGCTGGCTTTGAACTTGCAATCCTCCTGCCTCAGCCACCAGAGCTGCTGGGATTACAGGAGTGCACCACCACTCATGGCCTGTAAAATATTCCTAATAGCACCAGTAATCATTGCATCAGCAGAAAAATCTCTTGATAAAAAATAAATGCAAATTTATTTGCAGTTTTGCTTTTGTCACAAGCGACTGTTATCACTGTTAATTACATTGATAAAAATTAAATTTCTAATAGCACTCATTTCATATCCTAAACTAATAAATTTGAAAACTGCTATGATAATACAAATCTTATCATCAGTAAAATATCAAAATAATTAAACAGTAATATTTATTGTACTATATACAATTATAATATGAGCATAATATGTTTTATAATGTATAAGATTATGTTGTTATTAAGATATCATTATTAACTCTATTACATTTTATAAGTAGTAAAATTTCTTTAAAGTGAAAAGTTTTCTAAATGAAAAATCATTATATTTTACTACCTTTAATAATACTCTTCCCTTTAGTTTTTGAAAAAGAGCATTCACATTTTCATTTTGCACTGGGCTCTACCAATTATGTACCTGGTCCTGCCTAGAGCTGTCAAACTAAACTGCAGCCTGAAGCAGAGTACTGTAGCCAAAACAGACCTGTGAGAAAGAAAAAAAAAGTATAAGCAATAGTGATTTTGAAATTAAAATATATGCAGCATTGATGCAGAAATTACTGACTTGGTACAGGTGTTTTCAAGCTTCCTGTTGTTACTGTGCTTCTATTTCTCCTGGAATCTCTAACAGTTTCTGCTCTATGAATATGGTTGCTGTGTTTAATGTATTTTGGCCTGAGTTATACTTGCTGTGGCAGTAGGATCATAAGCATGACTTTTTCATTGCATGGTATGCCTTTGCCGTCTCTTTATTTTTAGCTTTTCTGTTACTTTGTCAAGTGAGATTCCTATGTAGCTAGAGTACTTTTTGCTTTGTGAACTAGTCTAAAATATGTTTTTAATATGTGAGCTAATCCAATTTAAATTTAATGACTTAACTATTGTATTTGATTCAACTCATATGGTTTTGTTATATGTTTCATTTTTTATATAGTCTGATTACATTCATTTTTCTAAACTTTTTTCATATTTAAAAGGGTTATTATTTTGTTTTAAAAGTTACTTTAATTTCTTTATAATGCTTTCAACTCATTGGCTTGTCAGTCTTAAGCAATATCATTTGATTACCATCTACATAGAAGAAAATCAGTGAAATAACTCTGTTTTCCCTTCTTTGTCCTGTATCCTTCCACTGTTTCAGTACATTATTTCAACTTTGTCAGACCATATAACATTTATATCTCCATTATCTATCACTATAGCAAAATACCAAACACTGGGTGATTTATAAAATAAAGAAGTTTGGCTTATGGCTCTGAAGACTGGAAAGTTTAAGACTGGGCAGTCACATCTGGTGTCCTTCTTACTGGTGGGGACTTTGCAAAATTCCAAGGTGGTCCAGGAAATTTTGTGGTGAGAAACAGCATTGTTGTTCAGGTTTCTCTCTTCTTATGAAGTTGTAGTCCCATTGCATTAGGATCTCACCCTTTTGGCTTCATTTAACCTTAATTTCCTCCCAAAGGTCCCACTTCAGATTACCATAAGCAGATTAAATTTTCTAACCTATTAATAGGGATTAAATTTGAACATGAGTTTTGTGGGGACACTTAAACCATATATCTGCACTTTCTTGTATTCAACTTTTTTTTTTCCTTTTAGTCCTTTTGCTGAAATTTTCTCAGTTACCTCTTGGTAAAGAAAAGATAGCTGCATTTATTTTCTAGAGCTTCCATAACAAAGTCTTCCTGGGTGGCTGAAAACAAGAGAAATTTATTCTTTCACAATTTCATAGCATAGAAATCTAACATCCAGGGATCAGCCGGTTTGGTCCCTTGCAAAGATTTTGGGGGATAATCTATCTGGTGCCTTTCCCCTGTCTTCTGGTCTTCCTGGCAATCCTTGGTGCGTTTTAGTGTGATTAGTTAATGTTGTATGTCACCTTTACTTGGTAAGTGATAATCAGCTGATAAAACATTATTTCTGGATGTTCCTATTTTGGTGTTTATAAAAGATATTAGATTTAAATCAGTAAACTGAGTAAAGATCTATCTGTACCAATGTGGGCAGGCATTATCCAATCTGTGGTAAGCTTGAACAGAACAAAAGTGGAGAGAATGTCAGTTCTTTCTGTCCTTTAGCAGAGGCATCTATTTTCTCCTTATCTTGAACATTGGAGTTCCTGATTCTTAGACCTTTGGACTCTGTAACTAAACATTAGCTGTCCCTTTTGTCTCTTTCTTCTGCCTTTGAAATTGGACTGAATTATATCATCATCATTCCTGGTTCTCTACCTTATAGACAGAATATCAGAGGACTTATTGCTTTTTATAGTCTCATAAGCCAATTCTCATATATCTGTATATATCTCTATCATTTATTTAATCTATCATCTATTTATAAATTTGGCTGCTTCTCTGGAGAACTTTGAATACTATGTTTGGCTTGCACACACATTTCTCCAGTCTCTGCCTCCATCTTCACATGTAATTCTCCCCAACTGGTGTTTCTTCTCCTCTTAAAATTACACCAGTCTAATTGATTATGGCCTGCCATAATTGTATAAGAACCAATTTTAACTTGATTACATTTGTAGAGAATCAGTTTACAAATATTATTTCATTTATAAGTATCAGTGTTATGATTGGAACATATTTTGGAAGGGTACAATGTAAGAGCCACCAAGAGTCTTTTAGTGGGTTCTTCAGAAAAAGCTTTTGAATACAGTATACTCTGAATCATTCCACATTTAAAAGTGTTTTATCTTTGAACCTTATGTTTGAAACAAAGTGTGATAAGCTAAACTTATTTGGCTTATATTTCTTGTGTTTCTTGAAATTATTGCTCCACAGTCATCCTGCTTTTTTTTATTACTGTGAATATATCTGATGTCAATATAATTTCATTTTTGTGAGTTCATGTCTTTATTCAGAGGTTCAAATAATGACTTTTGTCATTAATTTTAATAACTTTTAGTACTAAACACTTTGGAACTAACTATTCTGACTTCATTTTCCCAGGTGAGTATTTACAATAATGTAGATTAAGGAATTTTCCTTTTCTGGAAAGTATATTGAATTAGAGTTTAAAAAATATTAGTCCTGGGGGCTGGGGTTGTGCCTTGGTGGTAGTGTGCTTGTCTAGCATGTGTGAGACACTGGGTTTGATCCTCAGCACCAAATAAAAATAAATAAAATAAATATCTATCTACAGATAAAAAATTTTAAAAATACTAGTCCTGTCCTACACTTTCTTTATTTTCTCTTCAGGGAATTCTATTATTTATTTTTAGATTTCTTAAATATTTTTAAAAATTTTTCAGTTTTAGTTGACACAATACCTTTAATCATTTATTTATTTATTTATTTTATGTGGTACTGAAGATGGAACCCAGGTGCTCGCATGTGCTAGGTGAGTGCTCCACTACTGAACCACAATCCCAAGCCATATTGTTAGACATTTTTGCATGTCCTTTATAGCAGCTACTTTCGGATCCTTTTTACTCCTTTCAATATATTGTTATAATTTACATTTCTCTTGCCTTTACTCAATTCCTTTTATTTTTTATTTTATTCAAAGTTGTGCACCTTGTAATTGAGTCTTCATTTTGGCTTCATTTGTAAGATGATTTTTCTTCAATATCTTTTCTGAGTTCTATCATCTTTAATTTTATATCTTCACATTATCTTCTGATTCCCTTCTGCATTCTTTAGTTTATAATGTACATAGTATATTTTTAAAATTTTTATATGTATGATAAAGAATATTTAAAGTTAGGGTTTTATTTCATGTTTTACTCTGCTTTGTGTTTGATTTTATGGAACGTATTTTCATCAGATGAAGTATTTTGATTCCTATTTTCTGATCTTTATTATAGTAGTTTTGTATGGATAGTGTTTCTCATGTTTAGTTTATTCTGAAATGTCTTATGCTTTCTTTTTATTTTCTATTAGTGCATTATAGTTATGCATAATATTGAGTTCATTTTGACATAATTATACATAATTATACAAACATGGAATGTAATTTGCTCTAATACAGTCCCTGGTACTTCCTCTCCAATCTTCCTCTGTTCCCTTACCTTCTACTTTACTAGTAA
>NW_026000250.1:909542-915966 GCF_001458135.2 Marmota marmota marmota
ATATATATATATATATATATCTCCCAAACTAAGCTACTATAATGAAGAACTCCCAGTAAAATAAATTTGTTTTTCCTCTCTATGGCTGGTTTTAGGGTAGATAGGTGTTGCCTGATCTACAAAGTCACGGAGTTACTTAGATTCCTTCTATGTTGTTGTTCTGCCATATTTTGAGTCTGTCTTTTTCAGTAGTATTTGAGGCTTTGCTAACCAGTTGGCCAAAGACCGGAGAGCTGAAAAGAAGTTAAATGATAAGACATTTCCTTTTAAGAAAGTGACATAACAGTGAGCACATCACTTTGGTTCACATAATACTGATGAAATTTTAATCAAGTAACCATACCAAGCTTCTTGAAAGTACAAAAATGCAGTCTTTAAATAAACAACCGTGGGCATTGTTAAAACTTGAGGCAATGACTATTACTGCAATGAAGGTCCACAGTTACTGGGGAGAACTAGTGGCACCTACCTTAATAGACTACACTTTTTAAACACTGAACATTTATAAACTATCATATAAAAAGTGAATCCTGCTATCACAGATAGCACTGTGAGGGATGATTGTTAGCAGAGGCCCTGAGAAAACTTGTTGGAACAGTTTTCTTTCAAAACCAGAATATTTAGATCAATTCTAATAATTAAGACTGGTATTTAAGTAAAAAAGACACTCTAACTACCTACATCAAAGGACAAATTAGTTTGTGTAATAGGGCGAAAATCTGAACTCTAGCACCTGATGTGATCTCATTTCCAAAACTCTTGACACTGGAAAAGGGATTAAATGTTGTAGAAATAACAAAAGAAAGAAAGATCACTTTTAATTGATACAGCTCAAAAGAAGCTTTTATAAAGAAATAAGATTTCAAACATCTTGCAGAATGGGTAAAATTTTGAGAAGTTGAGTTACAGGGATTTTCAGTTTCTCTTCAGGGGAACAACATAAACAGAAGAATAAAGAGAGAAAACATAATACATTCTAAATGAATTTCTAATTCAACTATGAGGTTTTTTTAGAATAACCTCAACAAAAATATGAGGGTAAGACAACATGGGGAGAGCAAACATTTTAAAAATCCATCTCATTGTATTTCTTAGATTTCTTTTATCTGTATGCATTTTAACTTAGTTTTTCATGAGTTAGGAATGATATTACAGATTTGCAACTAAATTCAGCATTCCTCTGACTTGACACCAAGCTACATACATGCACTAACAGATTAAAGGGGGGAAGGATAAGCACACCAGAGGCTGCTCTAAAAGACTTTCTTACGTTACTATTATATTATCTCCCTTGAGAAGCTACACTTGTGCAATGGACAACTCTAATGTCCTTTTCCAAGATTTTGATATTTTCTAGTCCATATGGTAACATTTTCATATATAATTTTTGCTATGTGAATATGCAATTCATCTTTATTAATATTTCTAACTCAGTGAAGGGAACACATAATAGAAATAGTAGTTTTTCATCTGAGTATATTAACAGATAGTTTGACAGTAGCTAGAGGCAATGCTGAAAAGTGTTGCAGAAATTGTCAAATGTTCTAGCCTTCATTGATGTAAGATTCACACAGCACAATTCAAATGTTTTTCTGTCTTTTTAATGTATCAATCCTCCTTTTTATAAAGCCCTATCCCCATATGTTCTTATATAATTTTTAAAAAGTTAACTATGGACTACTGTCACAAGTCATCCACATGAATAAGAGTAAAAAATATTGGACCAGTCCATGGTAAATTTCTGTAGTTTAGTTATGTCAGAAAAATATATCCTTACTAACTTGACAATTCTATAATAGAAAGACAACATTGAGAATCAATCATTAAACATTGTATTTGTTTTTATAGTAGAACATCAGCTTTAGAGTCACAGAAACTGAACTAAAAAGCCTGTGTTATGTGACCTGGGTGAGTTTTTTAAACTTAAGGAAAATAATACATGTAAAATAATTTGCATATTACCCAGCACAGAGTAAATGTTTTTCTGTAAATAGTGAATTTTTCCTATTTATACATTATGTGCAAAATAAATGATATCCTCTTTAAAATTTGTTTGTTCTAATTAGTTATACATGACAGCAGAATGCATTTTGGTTCATAGTACATAAATATGGAGCACAATTTTTCATTTGAAATAGTCACACTATTCATGCCATCACATATGTACCTAGGGTAATGAAGTGGGTCTCATTCCACCATCTTTCCTACCTCCATACCTCCTCCTTTCACCTGCCTCCCCTTTACCCTATCCAAAGTTTCAACATTTCTCCCATGCCCACCCCATTATTGATCAGCATCCACTTATCAGAGAAAACATTCAGCCTTTGGATTTTGGGATTGGTTTGCTTCACTTAGCAGGATGTTCTCCAACTCCATCCATTTACCTGCATATGTCATGATTTTATTTTGTATTAATGCTGAGTAATGTTCCATTGTTTATATACACCATAGTTTATTTTTTCATTCATATACTGAAGGGCATATATGTTGTGTTCCACAGTTTAGCTATTGTGAATAATGCTGCTGTGAACATTGATGTGGGTGCATCACTGTAGTATGCTGATTTTATGTACTTTAAGTATAGACCAAGGAGTGGAATAGCTGGGTCAAATGGTGGTTCCTTTCCATGTTTTCTAAGGAATCATATACTGCTTTCCAGATTGGTTGCACCAATTTGCAGTCCCAATAACAATATATAAGTGAACTTTTCCCCTTACATCCTTGCTAATATTTATTCTTGCTTGTGTTGTTGATAACTGCCATTCTGACTAGAGTGAGATGAAATCTTAGCATAGTTTTAATTTCAATTTCTCTAATTACTAGAGATGTTGAACATTTTTCATATATTTGTTGACCAATTGTATATCTTCTTGGGAGAAGTATCTGTTCAGTTCCTCAGTTCATTTATTGATTGGGTTCTTTATTTTTTTGGTGTTAAGTTTTTTTAGTTGCTTATATATCCTGGAGATTAGTGCTCTATCTGATATGCATGTGGTAAAAATTTGCTCCCAAAATGTAGGCCCTATCTTCACTTCACTGATTGTTTCTTTTGCTGACAAGAAGTTTTTAGTTTGAATCCATCCCATTTATTGATTCTTGATTTTATTTCTTGTGCTTTAGGAGTCTTGTTAAGGAATATGGGGCCTAATCCAACATGAGAAAGATTTGGACCTACTTTTTATTCTATTAGGCAATTCCTAGGTCCTTGATATCCTTTAAGTATTGTGCATGGTGAGGGATAGAGGTTTAATTTCATTTTGCTGCATATACATTTCCAATTTTCCCAGTATCATTTGTTGAAGAGACTATGCTGTCTCCAGTATGTTTTCGGTGCCTTTGTCTAGTTTTTGATAACTGTATTTATGTGGACTTGTATCTGTGTCCTCTATTCTGTGCTACTAGTCTACAAGTCTATTTTCTTACCAATAACATGCTGTTTTTGTTACAATTTCTCTGTAGTATAGTTTAAGTTCTGGTACAGTGATGCCCCCTGCTTCAATCTTCTTGCTAAGGATTGCTTTAATCTTCTGGGTTTCTTATTTTTCCAGATTATTTTCGTTACTTATTATTCTTTTTCTATTTCTATGTCATTGAAATTTTGATTGGAATTGTATTAAATCTGCACAGTGTTTTTGGTAGTATAATCATTTTGACAATATTAATTCTGCCTATCCAAAAACAAGTGAGGTCTTTCCATCTTCTAAGATCTTCTTTAATTTCTTTCTTTAGTGTTCTGTAGTTTTCATTGTAGAGATCTTTCATCTCTTTTGTTAGGTTGATTCCCAAATATTTTATTTTTTGTTGAATCTACTGTAAAAGGGATAGTTTTTTCTAGTTTCACTTTCAGATGCATTTGTTTATGCATGTTGATTTTATATGCTGCTACTTTGCTGAATTTATTTATTAGTTCTAGAAGTTTTCTGGTGGAATTTTTTGGATCCTCTAAGTATACAATCATGTCATTGGCAAATAGTAATAGTTTGAGTTCTTTTTTTCCCCTATTCATATCACTTTAATTTCTTTTGTCTGTCTAATTGCTCTGGCTAGAGTTTTAAGGTAGATGTTAAATAGAAGTTGCAAAGGAGGGCATCCTTGTCTTGTTCCAGTTTTTAGAGGGAATACTTTCATTTTTCTCCATTTAGAATTATGTTGGCCTTGGGCATAGCATGAATAGCATTTACAATGTTTAGATATGTTCCTATTATCCCAAGTTTTTCTAGTACTTTGACCATGAAGGGGTGCTATATTTTGTCAAATGCTTTTTTCTGCATCTATTGAGATGATCAAATGATCAGATGATTGTTATCCTTAAGTGTATTGATGTGATAAATTACATTCATTGATTTCCATATGTTGAATCAACCTTGCATTCTTCAGATGAATCTCACTTGATTGAGGTACACTATCTGTTTAATATGTTTTTTGAGTTGCCAGAATTGTATTGAAAAATTTTGCATCTATGTTCATTACAGATATTGGTCTCCAGTTTTCTTTTCTTGATGTGCCTTTGTTTGGTTTTGGAATCAGGGTGATACTGGGCTCATATAATTAATTTTGAAGTGTTTCCTCTTTTTATATTTCATAGACTAATTTGAGGAATATAGGTATTAGTTCTTTTTTGAAGATCATGTAGAACTCAGTTGTGAATCTGTTTGGTACTGGGCTTTTCTTGGTTGGTAAGCTTTTGATGGATTCTTCTATTTCATTGCTTGAAATTGACCTGCTTAACTTTTGTATAACATCCTGATTCAGTTTGTGTAAATTATATGACTAGAAATTTTTTGATGTCTTCAATATTTTCTATTTTATTGGAATACAAGTTTTCAAAATAATTTCTAATTATCTTCTGTATTTCTGTAGTGTTCATTGTGATATTTCCTTTTTTATCATAGATTTTAGTAATTTGAGTTTCATTTTTCCCTTCTCTTTATTAGTGTGGCTAAAGGTTTATCAATTTTATTTATTTTTTCAAAGAACCAACTTTTGATTTTGTCAAAGTTTTTAATTGTCTCTCTTGTTACAATTTCATTGATTTCAGTTCTGATTTCAGTTATTTCCTGTCTTCAACTGATTTTGGTGTTGATTTTTTCTTCTTTTTCTAGGGCTTTGAGATGTAATATTAGGTCATTCGTTGGCTTTTTCTTCTTTTAAGGAATGAACTCCATGCAATGAACTTTCCACTTAGTACTGTCTTCATAGTGTCCCAGAGATTTTGATATGTTGTATAAGTGTTCTCATTTACTTCTAACAATTTTTAATCTCATCTCTGATATCTTCTGATATCCATTGTTCATTCAATAGCATATTATTTAGGTTCCAGTTTTTGGAGTAGCTTCTATTTTTTATTTTATCATTCATTTCTAATTTTATTATCTTATGATCTCATAGAATGTGGTGTATTATCTCTATTTTTTGTATTTGCTAAGAGTTCATTTGTGGCATAATATATGGCATTTTTAATATATTTTTTTAAGTTGTAGATGGACACAATACTTTTATTTTATTTATTTATTAATTTTTGTGTGGTGCTGAGGATTGAACACAGTGCCTCACACATGCCAGATGAGTGTCTACCACTGAGCCACAAACTCAGCCCTGGTCTGTTTTTAAGAAAGATCTATGTGCTGCTGAGAAGAAACTGGATTCACTCATTCATGTTTGAAATATTCTATATATGTCTTTTAAGTCTAAATTATTGATTGTGTAATGAGTTCTATAGTTTCTTTGTTTAGTTTTTGTTTGGGAGATCTATCCAATGGTGAAAGAGGTGTGTTAAAATTACCCAGTATTATTGTGTTGTGGTCTGTTTGGCTCTTGAAATTGAGAAGAGTTTGTTTGATGAATGTAAATGCTCCATTTTATGGGGCATATATAATTATAATTGTCATATCTTGTTGATGTAGGGTTCCTTTAAGCAGTATGAAATGTCCTTCTTTATCCCTTTTAACTATCTGTGGCTGGAAGTCTACTTTATCTGATATGAAGATGGCCCCTCCTTTGTTTACACCATCCAAATGGTGGACAAAAAGAGAACTGGGGGGTGTAGCATAAGATGTTAAGGAGGTAGGAGGTGAGGATATTGATTTATTAGATCTTAGGAACCGTGAACGAGGAATCAAAAGAAGTTGGCTGGTAGTAGGAGAAAAGAGAGAAAGAGACTATTAGGAAAGATTATTAGGAAAAAGAAAGAAATGTAAAAATAAAAGATGAAAGAGTATACAACACAACTGTAATATACTATTCAGATAGCCCAGTCCTCGGTAGCCTAATGTAAAAAAAGTATTTGGTTTCACAAATGTTGGGGATGTAAGGGTGGGAAAGAGAGAGGAAAGAAAAGAAAGAAAGAAAGAAAGAAAGAAAGAAAGAAAGAAAGAAAGAAAGAAAGAAAGAAAGAAAGAAAGAAAGAAAGAAAGAAAGAAAGAAA
>NW_026000250.1:918157-955001 GCF_001458135.2 Marmota marmota marmota
AGAAAGAAAGAAAGAAAGAAAGAAAGAAAGAAAGAAAGAAAGAAAGAAAGAGAGAAAGAAAAAATATCTTAAAGCAAAATTAAAGGATTGTTTCTTTTGGAGTTCGGTATCTTTCTTGGTTTCCTTCTCTATCATCTGGTAAGAGGGGTTGTCTATTATTTGCTGGTATCTCCACTCTCAGGATGGTGAAGGTTATTAGAGTGGAGGGTTGGTCTTGGAGGCAGAACTCCTGGAGGTGGGGTATAGCACTTGCTGGTCCCTGTTGAAAGATTGCATACCAAGGATCTCCTTTGGGGCCTGCTTGTGTGATGTGGGTGCCTGATCTTATCCCCTTATATTGCCTGTAGACCCCACAATTCATGGTCTCTAATTTAGTGTTTAAACAGTATCTTACTCACCCCCTCTTTCAACTTCTGAATCAGGAACCTCTGTCTCCAGAGGTTTTGTGGGATGCACTGTGGGGCTTGCACACCTGTCGTGGGGAGCTGTTTTGTATCTGGACCAGGCTTTGCAAGCTACGGGTTGGTCACATAGCTGCAAGCACTATTCATGGTTAGCAGCTATTGGGGGAGGAGGGTTTAAAGAGTATAGGTACCTTGATTTTGCTTCTAGTCCCAAGCTGATGTCCCTAGCTGGGAGTTGCCCCAACTAAGGATGGTGATGGCAATAGCAAAGATAACCCAAGATATTGATGAAGGTGTCCCAAGGTGGAGGCGGCTGCTTTAAAAGATGGGGCATTGGGGCATGCCAGGTGGTGGCGTTGGGCAGCATGTTTGGAGATGCAGCTCTGTGGTATACAGTGCAACAGTGGATGGCTGTCTCCAGACCATGTCCAGTGTCCCCAGGTTCCGGCTACCACATGGAGAGGACCATGGCCTTGGTTGCAGTGTCCCAAGATGGAGGTGACTGGGGGAACCCCACATTGGTAGATGGGGTCTTCATGGGCATGGGAGCTGAGTGTTCTGCATGGGTGCTGAGACCAGGGGTCCTCTAGTGACTTGCAGACAAATAGTATTTCTACTGCTTAAATCCCAGGTCATGAAGTGACAAGGAATGCAGCCTCCCTCTAGCCCACCATCTTGGATGGTTTCTGATATTCCATTTTTTTTTTTTTGGTTGAATCTTTCCTCTTTTTAAATTTATTTATTACATACATGACAATAGTGGAGTGCATTACAGACATTTTTTCAAATAGATGATTTGTAAATATTTTTGTGACCTTAAATTTTTAACACCAACTTTTTAGAAATTCTAAGACAATGAAAGATATTGATACAATTTTCAGAATAGCTAGTGATGGATTCAGAAATTATTGCCCCAGGGACTGAATATCATTTGAATCAGATGTTTGAAATGATTAAAATTAATTCATTTCTGTTATAGTTAGAAATAAAATGAATCATTTGAAGCCCTGACTTCTCTTCTAAAAAAGAATTCATATCAAATGAGTCTTATTGATTTCATTTTCAAATGGACTATTCCATTTTCTTCTGTGGTATAAATCTTCTCACTTTGTTTTATACAACAGAATATATTATATTAAATTAAAATTTCAAAAATGATGAAATATTTGAAGAACAACTAACTAGTTATAAAGTACTTAGAATATTTAATAGACTATTTTTGAAATAGATTTTCTGTTTGATAGATCTTTTTAAACTTCAAAATATTTTCAACATAATATAAAGCTTCCATCCTTCTCCACTCTGCTTTTGGCAACTATATGTACATAATAAAACATTTTTAAACAAAATTTTTTTTTGCCTAATTGAAAAAATATCGTTTTAATTCATCTTTTCTTCTATGTATGCATCTATATTATTTTTTTTGTAAATAAATTAATATCCATCCTCATTGAGAAAAACCCAAAGGGAATACTTTCATAAATACTTATCTATGTTTAAATGTTAAATATTATTCCCCAGTCAAATCTGTATGACAGATTTGAAATATGTAGAAATATGTAGAAATACATAATAAATGTTCTCTAGAGGTAAAAAAAAAGACTAAGGTAGCATAGTGTGGTAGAAAGGGATTGCCTTTGCATTTTGACATTTTTTAATTCAAATCCTTCCTCTTGCCATTTATATGACTATAGCTTTCAATAGCTTAATTTAGCTTTTAGTTTCTCTGTAATAATATCTACTTCCAGTAATGATTACTGAAATAGAATTTTATCTTAGAAAAGAAACAAGGAATGTCAAATGTGAAGTAGACACCTATGCAATTAAGATTATGGATCTCAAACAAAGCAGGGACAAGACAGTCTAAAGTATTTCCATTGCTTTCCACTGGTTAGAAAATTTCAATGTTGCTAAGGAGACAGATGGAGTGAGATCAACATGCCTTTCACTGATCTGCTGGACCATAGTATGTGATTGTCATGGGTAAGATAAATTTCATAATCTCCATTAAAGCCCACAGGAACCCACCCCTATATTCAAATTAATTATGACAAGGAATAACTAATACTTTATCTTTATTATATATTATATTATATTATATTAATTTATTTTCAATACCATGGATTGAACCTGGGTTGCTTCACCTCTGAACTATGCAGAGTGGATCACATATAATTGGCCGGGGCACTTCCCAACTTGAATACCAGAATTGGTAATATATAGCTCAGTCCCAATCTGCATTACTGCATAGAAAATCTGTGCATTTGTCACGGTTGCCACAACGAGTACAAAATACTTCTGGTTCATAAGGCCTTCTTGACAGAACTCCTCCTGGTGTGTAATTGCATATATCATATATGATGAGCGCTCATGAAAAAATGGATCCAAATTTTTTTTTCTTATTCACGTGATTTAAATGGTTTAATTTAAATTGGGTAAACAGCTGTTGAGGATTGTTTTAATATGTGAACAAAAAAGGAGGTTAACAGATCTGGTTGTTTACTTTTACCTTTCCTTTTCATTATATTTAATAATTCTGTTCAGGATACTGTAAATTGTTCAGAAAATTGCTTTCTTTTAGTGCCTGCTGGAATATTACATAATTTTTTCTTTAGCCATCATTGTCAGAATTCCTATCTTCATCCCAGTGCCGGTGAAGACAAAGATAAAACCAAACTACAGCTTCTGCAATAACTAACACAACCAACTGTATAAACTGATGCATCAATGAATAATGTAACTCAACAAGTGATGCTCAATCAAAAAGTCGATTTGCTTTGGGAGGAAATGGACATATTAATGGATTCCTCTGCTTTGAACTGCTTGCAGAACTTGCCTAGACTATGTATCACTTGTATGTATTGTGAACTATCTGTTGGTGCAGCGACTTGTGGTAGTGCCGGGGTATTTTTGCTGATGATGTCATTGGTGGTACAATTATTCCAAAAGGAGCCGTCAATTGGCTTGGTGTCATGGCATTTTTTATCCTCCTCCCTTCTGCTTGTGATGGTCGTTCAGCTAAAATTTGGGGGCCAACAGAGGTGAAGCAAAGAACCTCACCCCCCTACTAGTACAAAGGCCTATCCACAGGTGTGGCTGTGCTGGACCGGTAGTCAATGACGGGTAAGATCCAATTACAATGGTACCAACCTAAGACAGGAGGCTGACACCTTGAGGTCAGCTCATCCGATGACAGGTAAGGACCATATCTAGTACTGGACAACCTAATACAGGCACGGTCCCTAAGCCACATGCTTGTTGTTTAATTAAACAGAGAGGGGAAGATGTTGAGAACCGCAGCCGAAGCAGCCCCAGCAAACTTCCAGCTGATTGGCTCCTCTGCGGTGATGCTCATTGGGCTGTTTCCTTGCCCTTTCAGACCATGGACCTGCTCATTGGGGGACTCTTTTGGCTTCGCCCATGTGACTCAGCAAATCTGCCTCAAGAGTGGGACCTAAGAGTTCCTGTGGAAGTGCTCACCGGAAGTGCCAGAGGTGGCAGTTGGGCTCTCGGGGAATTCCTGGAGAGCTCCTGTGGTGGGGCGTGCCTTCTAAAAACAAAGTTTGTTCCTGCTTGCCAAGTGGCTCATGAATTGTGCCCAGCCAGACTTCAGCATTATTTTTTTCTCTGGCTTCTTTTTCTTTTTCATCATCACTGAAGTCTAAGGTATTTCCGTGACGAAGATACCCCTCACTAAGATAATGCAAAACAAAACCGAGACAAAATGAAACAAAAATGGAACAAAAATTCATTATATCAGCCTTTCTATCCTCCTGAAATGTCCATCCATCCTTTCTCCCTTTCTGTTCCTCAGACGCAAATTATTTTTCCTCACATGTGAGCTGTTTTTCTTCCCTCTCACCCATCTCCAGGGACAGGCAACTTAAAACAAAAGCAAAACAAAAGGAAAGAAGAATCTTAAAATGGCTACCCATCCTCTCGCCCTGCCCTCAGAGGCGAGCAGTTTACCTCATCACTTACCCTCAGTCATTCCCCATATGGACCACCAAATGCCGCAGTCTGGCTGGGCACAATTCATGAGCCACTTGTCAAGCAGAAACGAACTTTATTTTTAGAACATATACGCTGCACCACGCCAGCTCTCCAGGAATTCCCCGAGAGCCCAACCGCCACCTCCAGCACTTCCGGGGAGCCCCTCCACTGGAACTCTTAGGTCCCACTCTTGAGGCAGATTTGCTGAGTCACGTGGGCAGAGCCAAAATAATCCCCCAATGAGCAGCTCAGTGGTCTGAAAGGGTGGGGAAACAGCCCAGTGAGCATCACTACAGAGGAGCCAATCAGCTGGAAGTTTGCTGGGGCCATGGTGAGCCAATCAGCTGGAAGTTTTCTGGGGCCACTTTGGCTGCGGCTCTCAACATTTCAGAATTATATATTAAAGTAATTTATGGCTTCTGGATAGAAGAGAATTTATTTAAAGCCATGTACACAAAAATCATAAAGCAGAAAATAGTTAAATTTAACTACATAAAAAGTCAAAATTAATGATAATAGATCAACAAAGAAAGCAAAAATATGTTCAAAAATATTTTTATTCCCAGCCATGATGGAGTAATGAGGAGCAAACTTATTAGCTCACCATAAACAATTACAAAACTGGGCTAAATATGTGAAACAATCTTATCATTTTGTATGAGAGGCAGCATAGGAATTTCATTCTTGTGTAAAGAGAGACTAATGAGGATAAAGTTATCACTGCCTAGCCTTCAGCTTAAAGACACATTCTAGACCATGGATCAAGGAAGGATACAAGCAGAGCCTTGTCATTACTCTGAATTTGAGTAAACAGAATATAATTCAGGGAGATTTTAGTTTATTGAATTTATGTATAGAAAGTTAGCTGTACCAAACACAATCCCCAGAAATACATAGAGGGGTCTTTGTGAGTTGTCATTAAAGATTGTTTTGAACATGCATAGGGTAAAATTCAAAGAAGTTGAGCAAAGAACAACTATGGAGCTAGATTTGAACAAGTTTCATACATTGATGGGTGACATTTGAGTTTAACCAATTCAGAATGTGAGTTCTTGCTGATGAGCTAAGGCCATCAATAAACACTCCAGAAGGGTCAAGCCTTAGTAATAGGGCTTTACTAATTATAAAATTACAATAGTAAAGTTTAAAAGCAGCTCCAACAAATCAAAATGAGGGCTGGGGCTGTAGCTCAGTGGTAGAGTGCTTGCCTCACAGGTGTGAGGTCCTGCATTTGATCCTCAATACCACATGGAAATAAATAAATAAATAAATAAATAAATAAATAAATAAATAAATAAGCAAGCATATTGTTTCCATCTACAACTAAAAAATTATTAGATAAATCAAAATGATGCAAAAGTAAATTAAGTCCCTGTCAGAGTGAACATTTAAACTCTAAAAAGTGAAATAAAATGCAGAACTTCACAATATAAACTTCTTAAAATCTGGCATCTAAGAAAAAATTTCTATACATTTCACTCATAATCAGAAAAAAAGTCACACAATACAAACAGATACATAATTGACAAACAGATGATATAATGTGTAGACAATGATTTTAAAACAACTATTATAGGATCTCTGCAACATGATTTAAGGAAATGCATGATCCTCATGAGGTGATAAATGGGAGATAAAACAAATAGGTGGAACCATAGTATGAACATATAACAATTTGTTTATCTATTTGTCTGTTGATGGACATATGTCCCCCCAAACCCTAGGTTTATTTATTATGTAGGTTTGCTATGAACATTTGTGGGCACATATTGAGTTATACATATGTTCTCATTTCTCCTGGGAAAATAGGTAAGAATAGTATTTCTGGGTTTCTAGGCTATGTAGTAACATGTTTAACTTTATAAGAAACCACCAGTCAGGCACCATAGATTGCAAGTTTGAGGCCAGCCTCAGCAACTTAGTGACGGCCAAGCAACTTAGCAAGACCCATCTAAAAATGAAAAATAAAAAGGGCTGTAATATTGCACAGTAGTTAAGTGCCACTGGGTTCAAGCCCCAGGACAAAAAAAAAAAAAAATGAAAAAAAAAAGAAAAAAGAAAAAAAGAAAAGAAATAAAGAAAGAAAAATAAAAGAAACCTCCAGACTGTCTTCCAATTTTTATTCCTAAAAAGCAATGTATGATTTGAAATACTTAACACCAATTGATATTGTCATTATTTATAACTTTAGCAATTTTAGTGAATGAATAAATATTTCATTCTCACTTCAATTTTCATTTCTCTGATGTTAATAGACGTTTTCTGTGCTTATTGTCCATTACTATATCTTCCTTTTAAGAAATGTCTATTGAGGGGCTGGGGTTGTGGCTCAGTGGTGGAGTGCTTGCCTAGCATGCACAAGGTGCTGGGTTCGATCCTTAGTACCACATAAATGTAAAATAAAAATATTGTGCCCACCTAAA
Source organism: Marmota marmota marmota (assembly GCF_001458135.2). Taxonomy (NCBI): domain Eukaryota; kingdom Metazoa; phylum Chordata; class Mammalia; order Rodentia; family Sciuridae; genus Marmota; species Marmota marmota. The sequence goes on from NW_026000250.1 coordinate 924,978, forward strand.
ACTTAAGAATATATATTTTTTAAAAAAGAAATGTCTATTGAAGTGTTTGCTTGTTTTTAATTGAATTATCTGGATCCAAGTCCTTTGCTATATCAGTGCAGGGAACATATATTTTATTTCTAATTAATTGTTTATGGTTGTAAAGTATGAATTGGTGCTCTTCTTTATAAATCTATACACTTTTTCCTATAACATTTTTTGAAAAGATTACCCTTTCTCTGTTGAATTATTTTGCACCTTACTATAGAATATCAATGTGGGATTGATTTTATATTTCATTTGGCTTCATTGATCTATATATCCATCCTTATTTCATGTTGCTAAATCAGTTTAGATAGATTGAGATCTTAATTATATTGAGTCACATGATCTTGAAGTCACAGTGCATCTATCTCTCCATTGTTCTCTTGAATTTCTTTTTTTCTTGAATTTCCCTCAACAAAGTTCTATAGTTTTCAACATAAAAATATTAAGCATTTTGATAAATTTAGACCTGTTTTTCATGCTAATTTTATTGTTTTATCTTCCAATTGTTCATTAAAATTATACAGGGATAGAAATGATTTTTCTGTACTGATAGTGTAATTGCTACTTTGTTAAATTCACTTATTAGTTCTTAAGACTATTGTAGATTTCTTAATTTTATATATGTAGAATTATGCCATCTCTAAATACTTACTTTTCAATTGCTATGCTCTTACTCTTTTTATGTCATTATTACAATAGCTGGTACCTCCAGAAGAGTATTAAATAGAAATGAAAAGAATGAACATTGTCATCTTTTTCTTGACCTTAGGGGGAAAGAATATAGCTTTTCACTATCAAGTAAAGTGTAAGTATATTAGTGTTAGTAGTAGACTTTTTTGTTAACCAGATATTGAACCCAGGGGGGACTTAACCACTAAGACACATCCCAAACCCTGTTTATTTTTATTTTTTTTAATTATTTTATTTTGAGACAGTGTCTCACTAAGTTGCTTAGGGCTATGGTATTTTGCTGAGGTTGACTTTGAACTTAGGATCCTCTTGTCTCAGCCTTCCAAGTCACTGAGATTACAGACATGTGATACAACACCCAGCAGCTATATATTTTTAATATATGTTCTTTATCTGACTGAGGAACTTCCTTTCTATTGAGTACTTTGGTTGAATTTAATCAAATACTTTTTCTACATCTGTAAAGATGATATAATATTATTTCACCTTTATTCTCTTACTGTAGTGATTTATGTTGACTGATTTTAAATGCCACACCAAGCTTATGTTCTGCCTTGAATCTCATTCATTCATACTGTAATAACAATTAATATATTTTTATAAAATTTTGTAATCCTGTTTTAGTTTTGTTGATTTCATGTGGTTCTGATCTATTAGTAACTCTAGAACCAAAAATTATGAGAATTACCCACACTCATCTATTTTTGAAAGATACTTATAGGATTGAATTATTTTTCCTTTAAATATTTAATAGACTTTTAGTTAGAAATTTAATTTGTTTAAAAAACAGTGCTACTCATATTGTTTCTTCTGTGTTGGTTCAGCAAATTTGTCTCCTCAAAGAAATTTGTGGAAGTTACCATAACAAAAGCTGTTCTTAGTACATTCTTTCTATCCTTCTATTAGCTGTAAGGTATCTAATGATGTCCCCTCTTTCATATTGATATCAGTAATTTTTGTCTTCTCTTTTTCCCTTGATTAGTCTATTGAGGGGTTAATTAATTTTGCCAATCTTTTTGAAGAACCACTTTGTGTCTTTAAATTTATTTTTATTTTTATATTCAATTTCATTGATTTCTGCTTTTAATTGTTTTCATCCCTCTTTCTTTGGGTTTAATTGATTTTTTTAATATTCAAGTCAATTTTATTTGTTTATATCAGAAATGAATTCTTGGATTTGAAATGTAAAGCACAATACCACTTAAATAGAACTAAGAAATAATAGAAAAATATGAATGTGACAAAGATCAAATATTTGTTTTCTACTTTCTTTTTTAAGTAATTAACTAATTTTACAGTAGTATGCATTTTGACATATAGTACACATATGGAGCACAACTTGTTTTTTATTTTCTTAATGTGGAAATTCACATGACTGACTTAAGACCTTCCTTCAAAAGTATTTTATATTCTAAAAAAGAATCTAAGTACTTTTTCACCTGTACCCAATTCAGGTACATGTGTTGTTTTCAGTCTTTCAATTTTCTAAATTCCTTTGGAAGTACTTTGATACAGTAGTTAATTAGAAATGTGTTTTTGTTGTTGTTTTTAAACTTTCCTAGTCCTGGAAAAATTTATGTATTTTTCACAGAATGGTTATTAATAAGATTTTTTTAAACTGGTAAGAAACTTAATAATTTAAATTTATTTAGATTTATTGTGACTTGTTTTATTTTACACTGTATAATATGTAGTGAATGTATAATATTACCTTGAAAATAATATGTAATTTTGGTTGTTTAATGGCGTGTTATCTAAATGTCATTTAGCTCAGGATGTTTGATAGTTTGGGTAATATAAAAAATAAAGCTGGATAATAAAGTGATAAAAATACACTTTATTCAGTAAATACTGAGTGTAGGGGAAAGAGCTGAGCTCCATTCATTTTTTTCTTGCTGAGTCTAGCTAAAAGTTTGTCATTTTCAAAGAATTAATTTTAAAAAATATTTATTTTTTAGTTGTAGTTGGACACAATGCCTTTATTTTATTTATTTTATATGTGGTGCTGAGGATTGAATCCAGGGCCTCGAAAGTGCTAGGCAAGCACTCTATGGCTGAGCCACCACCACAGCCCTCAAAGAAGTAATTTTAATTTTGGTATTTGTAAAAATACTCTTTTTCTTCTTTATCCATTTATTGCCACTTTATTCTTTGTTGATTTTATTTTTTCTCCTTGCTTTGGGTTTAATTTGCTCTTTGATTCTAAGTTTCTTAAGGTGGAAGTTTGAGTTACTGATTTCTGATATTTCTTCTTTTTTAATGTGTGTATTTAGAGCTACAAGTTTTCCTCTAAGCACCATTTGTTTTCTATAAGATTCTTAGGTACTTTCTGTATTTTCATTTATCTCATTGAATTTCTTATGCATTGTTATCTGATCCATAGGTGATTTAAGAGTGTGTTGTTTAATTTTACACATTTGTGAGTTTATCAAAGTTATTTTTGTTATTAACTTTTATTCATAATTGTGATAGAAGAACATACTTTGTATCTTTGCAATCCTTGTAATGTCTGAGGCTCATTCCATGGCCTGGTAGATTATGGAGATGTTACCTGTCTTTTGATAGTTTGACTGAATGATTTTTTAAAATAATTTTTAATTGTCAATATACTTTTATTTTATTTATTTATATATAGTGTTGAGAATCAAACCCAGTGCCTCACACATGCTATGGCCCCAGCACCTAAATGACTTTTTGATGATGTAAAACTGATACACATTGAGCATAGAGGGAAGGGAAGAGAGGGTGGGGAAAGGGAAAGGGAAGGAGAGGTACTGAGGTCCTAATTAGGATAATATACATTGAATGCTTGCATAATTATATCAAAATACATTAAACTCTCATGTATAGTTAAAAAGAACAAATAAATAAATAAATGAATAGTACTTCACATTTGTATTTTGATCTTTTCTTGAGCTAGGGATATGTGATAACATACTCTCTCCTGACATTGCGCAGTGGCAGCAGTGGCAGTGAGCTGCAGCTACTCCTCAGTCATATAATCATGAGGGTAAATAACTGACATCGTGCAGGTGTACTATCTTGTTAAGCTGAAATTTTTGGTAGGTTAGGTCTATTAAATGTATTATTTTTTTTAAAAAAATATTTTATTTGTTCTTCTTAGCCATAAAGAAGATGACTTTATGACATTTGCCAGTAAATGTATGGATCTGAAGAAAATCATGTTTAGTGCAATTTGCCTCATAATATTTTCAATTTATGAAGGATTTATCAGCATATAAACCTATAATAAGTCAAAGAATATCTATATATCCAGCAGGATATTCCATGTGCATATGAGAAAAATTTGTATTCTATTATTGGGTTGAAATGTTCTATAAATGTTTGCATACTTTGTGTAAACTTGTTAAAGTTTCTAGTTCCTCATATATATTAGGCCTACTTTGTCTCTTCATTATTGAAAATTAGGCACTGAAGCATTGAGACACTATTCTTGAATTGTCTGTTTATTATTTCAATTTTTGAAAGAACAATTTATCATTAGGTGAACATGTATTTATAATTGTTACATCATCCAGAAGAACTGATTATTTTATTATTGTAAACTATTCCATTGTATCTCTAGTAAAATATTCTTTTATAAGCCTATTTTCTGATATAAATGTAACCACTCAAGTTTTCTGATCATCACCATTTTTATAATATGTATTTTCCCAATATTTCACTTCAATTTATTTGTAATATTGAATTTTTTAAAGAGAGAGAATTTTAATATATATATATATATATATATATTTTAGATTTCGGCGGCGGACACAACATCTTTGTTTGTATGTGGTGCTGAGGATCGAACCCAGGCCGCATGCATGCCAGGTGAGCGCGCTACTACTTGAGCCATATCCCCAGCCCTGTAATATTGAATTTTAAATATGTCCTATGTACACAGATTAAGGTGGAAAAATCCAGTCAGAGATTATTTCCTTTTTGATTGAATTGCTTAATCCATTCATATTTAATGTTATTGTGGAAATAGGTTTATGTTTTCTATTTTGTTTCTTTGTTTGATTATCAAATGCATTTCTGTTCTATAAATCCATTAATATGATATTTTTCATGAACCAAATATTTTCAAGTATAGCAATTTAATTACTTTAATGGTTTGTATCACTATATTTTAAAATTATTTCCTTAATAGTTATTCTAGAGCTTACCATGTACAACATATCAGAGTCTATTTCAGCTTCATACTAATTTTATTTCAGTGAGTTATAGGATCATTAACCCTAAATAGCTCTATAACTTCTTCCTGCTTTTGGTGGCATTATTGTTGTCCACATAATTTCTAAATATCATTAACTCAACAATACATGATTTTATGAAATTCTTTGTAAAACTTTGGGACTTTTAAAGAATATGGGAAAAGAATGGAAGCAAGTAATTATATTTGTTATATTTACCTTATCATCTATCATTTATTATTTTCTTCATTTGTCCTGTAATATTGAGTTACTATGTGCTCAAATACAACATTGCTCATCCACATCCCTTGCACTGTTATTGTCAAATGTATTTCTGATTGCTGTACTCTCACAATACAATTATATACATCATTTTATACAAATCCTGTGGATACAGATTTCCATTTGTTATCACTATACTTCAGCCTAATAATTTCTTTTAGCATTTATTTAAAGTGGGTCAACTATTAGTAAAATCTCTGTTTTTGTTTATCAGAAAATTATTTTTGTGTTCATTTAAGTATATTTTGTTATATATGAAATAATTGGTTGACAGATTTTACTATCACCATCCCACCACTTTCTACTCTTTATGGTTTCCAGTGATGAAATAGTTGCCAATCATACTGGATATTCTTTCTTTCCTTTTTTTTTTCTTTTTTCTTTTGGTGGTGCTGGGGATTGAATCCATGGCCTTGTGCATATGAAGCAAGCACTCTACCAATTGAGATATATCCTCAGCCCCCCTTACTGGGTATTCTTTCTATGTAACAAGATGTTTTCTTTTATTGCTTTCAAGATTTTCTGTATGTCTTTGACTGCCGGTATCTTTACTGCAGTGTATTAGAATGTCTTTGTGTTTATGAAATGTGGAGTTGAATTTTTGAGGCATAGATTAAAATTTTTCATTAAATTAAGGAAGGTATCAGCAAGTTTTCTTCAAAAATTCTTCTGCTTTTTCATGTTATCTTACCTTTATGTTACTCTAATTATGTGTATGTTGGGGTGTTTCAGAGTACCCTATCTTTCTCTGACATTCTGTTAAATTTTATTCATTATTTTGTTTCTCTGTTGTTCAGATTGCATAATATCTATCGATATATCTTTAAGCTTTCTGATTGTTTCTCCTGCCATATCAAATCTATTGTCAATACTGTAGTGAATTTTTTATTTTGGTAATTATACATTTTGAATCCAAATGTTAATTTTATTCCTTTGTTATACTTTCTAATCATATAAATATATATGATTTTCCTATTTAAAATATAATTTCTCATTCTGATTGGAAAGTGTCATTGTAGCTCTCTTTACATCTCTAAGTATGATTTTTTGTATCATGTTTTTGTTTAGAACTATACATTTTGTATATATACTGTGGGACCTCTATTTACTTATTCCTCTTTCCTTTCTATGGGTTATTTCATTCTTGTTTGCTTTTCTGTTAGCTTTGGCATTTGATTGGGCTATTTTAAAGGAGTCTGTTCTCCGTGTACTCTGAAGCCTATAATTTCCTCCTCAGAGGACACAACATTAGGTATGCGTACAGTCACCATGAGATAGAAGTGATATTAGCAGGGCTTTGTTTAGTTGTGTCTTTTCCTGATGTCTCTATTAAGCTTTATGCCTCCTTTGCTATCATACCCACTTACTAGGTTCCATCAATTATGGGCCAATTCCTTATTGTTTTGACAGTCTTTGGCTATAGAATGCTCCATAGTCCAAATGAATTAGATTGGTAAGTTTTGCAAGAATATCAATAGTGAATACCTGTACACCCAAACTAAGTAGAATTCTGTAGTTAGAAATTATAATGATTTAAATGAAGCATTCCTTAGAGGAAAAGAACATCAGAAAACGCATGGCAAAAAAAAAAAATCAATGATAATAAATACATTGTGTAAGAAATAGAAAAGAAATTGGATACATCAACACTTCACAGAGCCTCAGACCTGTAGAACAACATCAAGCATACCAACATGTGCATAGTGGGAATCTGCAAAATGATGACAGAGAGAGAGAGTGACAGAAAGAATATTGAATAAGCAATGAACACATATTTAAGGAATGTGATGAAATAAATTATTATGAATGTTTGAGAAATTTAGAGTTCCAAGTAAAATGAACTCAAATGTATTTACATTTTATTTCTTTTTACAAAATAAAACTGTTGAAAGCAAAGAAAGAAACATCAAGGCAGCGAGAGAAAAAAAAAACAATGCATTATGCATAACATATTCTCATAATACTAATAGCAATTTCCCATCAGAAATGGGGACCAGATGTAGTGGGACAACACATTCAAAGGAAAGAAAGAAACCATCCAACCAAGAATTGCATATCCAGCAAAATTATATTTTGAAATAACAGAGAAATTTGTATATACCTCCAAAATTTGAAAACAAGAGAATTAATCAGTAACAAAATGCCTATTAACGAATAATAAAGGAATACCTTCAGATTACAGTGAGTAGGACATGAAATTGCAACTTAAATCCATGTGAAGAAATAAATATGGCTACAAAATGAGTGACCACATAGGTTAATATGAAAGATGATATGAACAGTACTGGTATTTGTAACAGTATTCCCCTTATATGACTTAAAGATAACTGTATGAAGCAATTATTATGAATCAATGTTGATGGACACAAAATGCATAAGTGACTTCTTTTACAACAATAACATAAGAGCAAGGAGAAAATGTAGTTACACAAGATTAATTTTTTATACTATAAATATAGTGACCATTAGTCAAAAGATTAGATAACAACCCAAAAATTAGATTGTTATAAATTCTTTACTGCAATCCCCAAGGAAACAGCCAAGAATATAACTCAAAAATACAGCAAAATAAATGGAAAAGGAATTAATACTACATTTGATGATATCTTTTCAATGAAAAAGCAGCAGTAATGAAGGAAAAGTGGAACAAAAAGATATGACATGCAGATAATCAACAGCAAATGATAGGCATAAATCTGAATTTTAAGTAATTATATTAAATGTCATTAGGTTAAACACTTCCATCTTTTAATGACAGAGTAGATAAAAATAAAATTCATGATACATTTATTATGCTGTTTACAAAGAAACTGCATATTGAAGAAAAACTAAGTCAAAAATAAAATAGGAAAATATATAGATTCTAATTCTACCCAAAAGATAGTTACAGTACTACACTAATACCACATAAAATAGACATTAAGAAAAAATGTTACTAGAAACACAAATGTTCACTTTATAAGAATAAAAGTTGAGGGAAAGTGTCATCCATCAATAAAACAACTGTAAATATCAGTTTCCATAACAACAAAGCTACAAAATACATGCACCAAACATTGAAAATTCAATACTAATTGTTGGAGATTTTAGGGTTCCAATTTTCTTTTTCTTCTTTCTCTTTCTTTATTTCTGGTGCTGGGGATCAAACAACCAAAGGCTTCACACATACAAGGCAAGTGTTCTGTCATTGAGATAAATCCCTATCCCTCAATTTTAATAAAGGGGAAAACTATAAAGAATATTAACAATGAAAGGAGACACTTGAACAATAAGCTATTTAGAGCCAACGGAAATCTACAGAACCCTTCATCCAACAAATGAAGTACAGTTTTGTTTTATTTTGTTTTGTTTTCAAATGCATGTGAAATATTCTCCAGGATCGACCATTTGTTAAGCCATAAAACAAGTTTTATTAAATTTTAAAGCATTTGAATCATACAAAGGATATTCTCCAAGTCACAAAGAGCTTTCATTATTTTTAATCATAAGGAAATTTGAGAAATTCATAAACACCTGAAAATTAAATAAAAATGTGTTACCAAATAGTTGATGGGTTAAAGAATAAATTTCAAAGAGATGAATGCAAATGAAAGCCCAATACACCAAAACTTATGGGGAGCAATTAAACAGTTCTTAAATCTAGAAGTAGACCTTAGAAGATGGAAATATCTACCTTGTTCATGGATAGGCAGAATTAATATTATTAAAATGACCATACTACCTAAAGCATTACAGGTTCAATGCAATTCCAATCAAAATTTTAGTTTCATAATGCTGCTACAATATTATAATATAATTGGGTGGCTTAAAACAACAGAAATTCATTGTCTCACAGATTTGGAACTAAAAGTCTAAAATAAAGACTTTGCAGACATGTGTTCTTTTAAAACCTGTAGGTGAATTCTTTCTTGTCCCTTCCTGTCTTCTTTTTGCTTTTTGGTACCAGGGATTGAACTCAGGAGAACTCAGCCAATGAGCCACATCCCCATCCCTATTTTTTATTTTATTTAATGATGGTCTCACTGGGTTGCTTAGTGCCTAGATTTTGCTGAGTCTGGCTTTGAATTCATGATCCTCCTGCCTCAGCTTCCCAAACTGCTGGGATTACAGGCATGTGCCTCTGCACCAGCTCCCTTTCTGTCTTATACAATTTTCTGGGAGGCTTCTATAGCCCTTGGCTTATAAATGCCTCATTCTAATCAACTTTCACCATCCATGCTATTCCCCTTCTCCCTCCCTTTCCCTCCCACCCCTATTCCCTCTTTAGAGGTAATCTTCCTCCCTTGCTCTCCAACCCTGTTTTGAGTCATACCCCCCCATATGAGAGAAGACATTCGGCATTTGTTTTTGGGGGATTGGTTAACTTCACTTAGCATAATCTGCTCTAATGCCATCCATTTCCCTGCAAATGCCATGATCTTATTATTTTTTATTGCTGAGTAATATTCCATTGTGTATAAATGCCACAATTTTTTTTTTATCCATTCATCCACTGAAGGGCATCTAGGTTGGCTCCACAGTTTAGCTATTGTGAATTGTGTTGCTGTAAACATTGATGTGGCTGTGTCCCTGTAATATGCTGTTTTTAGGTCCTTTGGGTATAGTCCTAGAAGAGGAATAGCTGGGTCAAATGGTGGTTCCATTCCCAGTTTTCCAAGGAATCTCCATACTGCTTTCCAAATTGGCTACACCAATTTGCAGTCCCACCAGCAGTGTATGAGTGTACCTTTTTCCCCACATCCTCTCCAGCACTATTTGCTGATGATATGATTCTATACCTAGAAGACCCAAAAAACTCTACCAAGAAACTTATAGAACTAGTAAATGAATTCAGCAAAGTGGCAGGATATAAAATCAACACCCATAAATCAAGGGCATTTCTGTGTATCAGTGACAAATCCTCTGAAAAGGAAATGAAGAAAACTACCCCATTCACAATATCCTCAAACAAAAAAATAAAATACTTGGGAATCAACCTAATAAAAGAGGTGAAAGATCTTCACAATGAAAACTATAGAACCCTAAAGAGAGAAATAGAAGTAGACCTTAGAAGATGGAAAGATCTACCTTGCTCATGGATAGGCAGAATTAATATTATTAAAATGACCATACTCCCTAAAGCACTACAGGTTCAATGCAATTCCAATCAAAATCCCTGTGGTATTCCTCATAGAAATAGAAAAAGCAATCATGAAATTCATCTGGAAAAATAAGAGACCCAAAAGAGCTAAAGCAATTCTAAGCAGGAAGAGTGAAATAGGTGGTATCGCTATACCAGACCTTAAACTATACTACAGAGCAATAATAACAAAAACAGCATGGTACTGGTACCAAAAACAGGCTAGTAGACCAATGGTACAGAGTAGAGGACACAGAGACTAACGCACAAAATTACAACTATCTTATATTAGACAAAGGTGCCAAAACCATGAACTGGAGAAAGGATAGCATCTTCAACAAATAGTGCTGGGAAAACTGGAAATCCATATGCAACAAAGTAAANGTGAATAGGGAGCCTACATCCTGGGAACACATTTTTCACCACTCACACATCAGATATAGCTCTAATCTCTAGGGTATATAAAGAGATGAACAAGATAAGCACCAAAAAAACCAAATAACCCAATCAACAAATGGGCCAAGGACCTGAACAGACACTTCTCAGAGGAGGACATACAATCAATCAACAAATATACGAAAAAAATGCTCACCATCTCTAGCAATCAGAGAAATGCAAATCAAAACTACTCTAAGATACCATCTCACCCCAGTAAGAGTGGCAGCCATTATGAAGTCAAACAACAACAAGTGCTGGAAAGTTTGTTTTTTTAAAATATTTTTTAAGTTGTAGATGGACACAATATCTTTATATATTTATTTTTATGTGGTGCTTAGATTCATACCCAGTGCTTCATGCATGCAAGGCAAGTGATCTACCACTTAGCTACAACCCCAGTCCCAAGATTGAGTTGTTAATAAAAATATTTTCCACAAACTAAAATGTAGGCCCAGATAGCTTCATTGGTGAAATCTAACAAATGGTTAAAGAAAAGTTAACTTCAAGCTTTCACAAACTCTAAAAATGTGAGTATGAAACACCTCCCAAGTCATTCTTTTAGACCAGTATTACTATGATTCCAAAGCCAGATAAAGGTTGTTTTATTCAGCCTGGGCTGCCATAACAAATATAGCATAGACTTAGGACATTAAACCACAAACTTTTATTTTTCACAGTTCTGACACCTTGGAATCCAAGGTCAAAGTGCCTGTAGATCTGGTGTCTAAACAGAGTCCATTTCTTTATTTGCATATGGCCATCTCTTCATTGAATCTTTATATAGCAGACAGCACAGAGTGGGAATAGGCCCTCTTCTCTCTTCTTAAGGAAACAAAACCAATTCATGAGGTCTTACCTTCATAAAGCATTTACCTCCTGTCCTTTGAGCTATTATAACTAAAGAACTTACACTTGAGAAATTTATAAAAACAAATATATTTCTCACAGTTGTGGAATTTAGGCACAGTAGTTTCCATTTCTGATACTTGCTTGCCCTCTGTCTCAAAGATCCATCCTCTACAGCTGGGGCTAGGGCTCAGTGGGAGAGTGCTTTCCTAGCACTTGTGAGGCACTAGGTTAAATCCTCAGTACCACATAAAAAATAAACAAATAAAATAAAGTTATACAAAAAAAGATCAATCTTCTACTTATGTCCTTACACAATGGAAGCCATGAACAAATTCTCTCAGGACTATTTCAGGATGAGAATTAGGCTTTAATCTTAATCCCTTTCATTAAGAGGGAACCCCCATATCCTAATAATCTCCCAAAAGCCCAAATTCTTAAAACTTCTGCATTGAAGATTATGATTCCACATTCAAAATTTAGGGTGACACCCTCAGACCAAAGTATCTCTAAAAGACTGCACCTTCTAGTACCATCACACTGGGAGTTAGGATTTCAACATATGAATTTGTGAGAGATATAAACACTCAATATATAACAAAGGCATCACAAGAAAAGACAGACTGACATTCATTATGATTATAGATGTAAAAGTCCTCAGTATAGGTCTGGGGCTGTAGCTCAGTGGCAAAGTGCTTACCTAACATGTGTGAAGCACTGGGTTTTATCCTTAGCACCACATAAAAGTAAACAAATAACATAAAGGCATGCTGTCCATACACAACTACCAAAAAATGAAAAATCCTCTGTATAGTAACGAAATTATTGTCACATATAAAAAGTATTTTATCATTTAAGTAAAATTTATCGTAGTACTGATGTTTAGTGCAGCATATGAAATAAAACAAATGTTATGCACAATATTAAATTTAAAAAGAACAAAAGCTATCTAAACATCTTAAGAATAGATGCACAAAAATCATTTTACAAAATTCATTATCCTTTCATGATAAAAGCACTAAGGTTAAACTCATTGCTTAATTGATATTTATTTATTTATTATTTAGTGCTGGGTCTCAAGCATGGTAAGCTCATACTCTACCACTGAACTACATCCCCCGACTTTAATTGATGTTTTTAAAAATAACTAGCATTAGTAGAAATTCATCAAACTGAAAAAGGGAACATATGGAAACCCACAACTAGCATCAAAAAGGAAACAATTCTATTTGTTAAAGCACCCATGAAAATAAACTTAATGAAAGGAGTGTAAGAAAGTATACTGTGCACTGAAACTATACAACATCATTGAAAGAAATTAAAAGATGACCTAAACACATGGAAAGTCATCTCAGGCTTATCAATTGGAAGAGTTATTTGTTTTAATGGAAACACTTTGCAAACGTATTTACAGATTTCAACTCATTTCTTGTCAAAATCCCAGCTGGCTCTTTTTACAAAATTGGCAAGCTGAATTATTCATATAGAAATGCAAGGCAATTTGAATGTCCAAAACAGTCTTGATAATGAGGAACAATGGCAGATAACTTATACTTTCTTATTTTAATACTCACTACAATTTAGAATGATAAGTAAAATGTGGGGGCATAGCATAAACATGTTCATTTAAGTCAATTGAAAGTCTAAAAATACATGCCTACTTTTATGTTCAATCGAATTTCAACAAAGGCACCACAATATTTCAACAGGAGATGAATAATATTCAACAAATGGTGCTGTACCAACAAGATTTACACATGCAAAAAATGAACTTGAGGGGCTGGGGTTGTGGTTCAGTGGTAGAGTGCTTGCCTAGCATGTGCGAGGCCCTGGGTTCAATCCTCAGTACCACATAAAATAAATAAAATAAAGATATTGACACTATAACTAAAAAATAAATATTAAAAAAATGAAGTTGAAACCCTCACTAACATTACATACAAAAATTAATCCCATACATAGCAAACGCCTTAAATTAAACGTAAACATTGAGAGATCTTAGATAAAACATAAAATTTTGTGACCTTGGGTAAATAAAAGCATACTTGGTTTGAAACCAAAAGCACAAGCAATAAAATTAAGAATTTTGCATTAGGAATGATATCATCAGCAAAAAAGATAACTAACAAAATGAAAGATACGTATAAATCATGTATTTTACAATTGAATTGTACCCAGAATATACAAAAATGTAATAAATATGAAAGTCTTGTAAAATGGAAGCTACATACATTATTTAAAAAATTGGAATATATCAAAATAGATTGAAAGATATTCCATGTTCACATACTGAAAGATCTGATACTACTAAAATGTCAATACTATCAAAATTTCTGCAAATATTATAAAATCTCAATAAGTATCTCAAAAGCTTTATTTGCAAAAGTTGAGAAGCTGATCGTAAAATTCATATGAAAACATAAGGGGCTCAGATTTGCCAAAATAATATTTAAAAAACATATTGGAATGGTTCACACTTCCCAAATTTAAAAATATTGTAATGCTATAATAACCAAGCCATAGTGGTATTGATGTAATAATAGTAATGCAGATCACTGGAACATAATAGACAGCCCAGAAATAAAACATAATTTATTTTTCCACAAGTCTTCCAAAAAAAATTCCATGGCAAAAAAATGTTAGTCTTTTCAAGAAATGCTGCTTGGAAAACCAGCTATTCATTTGGAAAAGAAAGATGTTGGATACTAACTTATAATATATAAAATTTAATTTAAATGCATCATACATCAAAATATCAGAGCTAAAACTATAAAACTCTGAGAAGAAAACAGGAGTGAATATTTCTGTCATCAGATTAGGCTCTGGATTTTTAGGCATGAAATTAATATATAAAAACAAATAAAAATAAATTATATAAAAATTTAAAATTTAAAAATATCTATGCTTTCTTGAATACCATAAAAGTAAGTGAAAAGCAACAAATAGATTCCGAGTGAATATTTGCAAATCATATCTCTGACTATACTGAAAATATATAAATTATCTTATAACTTAAACATAGTGAGGAATAATTCAATTAAACTAGGGAGAAAGGTTGTGAATAGACACCTCACGAAAAAGTTAAATGGCCAATAAACCCATGAAAAGATGTTCAACATACCAGGTAGTCATTACAGAAGTTCAAATCAACACCACAGTAAGATATTACTTCATGCTGAATAGGATGGTCTTAATCAAAGGGAGATTTTAAAAACTATTAGTAAGGAAGTGGAAAAATTGGAACCCTCATATATTCATTTGTAGAGGGAATGTAAAATGCAGCTGCTACTTTGAAAAACAGTTTGAAAGTTTCTCAAGTGTTAAACATACAGTTACTACATTACCAAGCATTTTCTCTCCTAAGTTTGTACACAAAAGAATGGAAAACATATTTCCACACAAATTCCTGTACATTCATGGCATCATGCACATGATATTTTGTTGAAAATCAATTGAACATAAATGTAAGCATGTATTTTTAGACTTTCAATTAACTTAAATTAACATATTTATGCTATGCTCCACATTTTATTTATTGCTGTAATTTGTGATAAGTATTGAAATAAGAAAATATGAATTATCTGCTAATTGTTCCTCATTACCAAGATTGTTTTGTCTATTCAGTTATAATAGGAAAAATATAGAGAAAATGTGGAAATATGTGTACTATTAATTTACTGATTAATGGAAAAGTAAAATGTGGTATTTACATACAATAGATTACCATGCAACCATAAAAAGATGTAAAGTACTGATATATTCTGCAGAGTAGGAGAACTTTGAAAACTATTGAATAAATGAAAGAAAGCAGACAAAAAAAGGACACATGCTGTATGATTATTTCATATGCAATGTGTCGATTAGCAAATTCTGTAGAAGCAGCATGTAGATTAGTGTTTTCCATCCTTGTGTGGAGAAGTGGGGGTAGCATGTGTTGAGTCACTACCAGTGGTTATGGGTGTCTTTTTGTACTGTTAAAAACGTTTAAAAAATGAGACAATAGTAGTCACCACACAACTGTGAATATACTAAAATCAGCTGATTTTGTACCTCAAAAGTATGATTTGATGGTTTTTGAATTAAAATTCAATGAATATATTAAAAAACAGAATCTAAAGAGAAAGCACATTCCAAGAAAGCATAAATCAACAGGTAACAACCCCTTCCTTTGCTATGTCAAGAGTTGCATTCCTTAGTACTGGGATCCCCCACGTATCCATAATTTTGACACTTACATGGCATTGATGAGGACAGAATAATTTTGATTTACTTGATTTGGACTGTTCTTCCAAGAGAATAAAGCAACCAACTGACTTTCATTAACTACTTTAGCTGTCAGCACTTTGAATGTTTGATCATAGCATTGGATCATAAGGATGTTTTGATGTATTTTAAAACACATAATAATAACAATCTGATATCTTTATTCATGAATAAGAGACACATGCAGGGTAAATTTTTGACCAGAAGCTGAGAAGGCATGCACATTATATGAAGAACCAGTACAAGGACGAATATGGAAATATAACAGAGAGAGGGAGAAAAGGAAGATAGATAAATGAACAGTAAATAAAACAAGAATTTTAGAAAAAGTGCTACCAAGGATATTTTTTAAAAAGTAATATTACAATGAGTAACTTTTATTTTTATGCTTCTTAAGTTTGGTTGCCTGAGGACAGCTTTTCCTAAAAAGTAACATTTGGACTAAGATTAAGAAAAAAGAAGGCAGCCATTTAAAAATTGGAAAATGAGTATTCCAGGTAGAGAAGCAGCAATTTTAAAAGTCCTCAGCAGGAAAGAGTGACATGGACCATAGCCAATGAAGCTGTGGCACAGTATTCAAGTAAAAAGTGATGTGAGGAGATGTAAAGAGTTGATAGTTTGATGAAGGGTGTTTGCATGCCATGTCAGGAGTTTTAATTTTGTTCTGCTAAAAGCAGAAGTAAATATATGGTTTTAAGTATGAGTTTCATGATCTGATTTATGTTTCTGAAAATGCCAAAAGCATATTGAGTCTTTGCTAATTTTTTCTAAACTGTATGTTTCATGTGACAGTGGGATGTTGAACATTAATGAAGAAAGGAGTTATACATTTAAATTAATATCAATGACATAACGTTTCATTGCGTCTCAACAGAGAAACTTTGTTTCTATACAATTCAGTAATTCTTGCACTGAGATTTGTAAGCCAGAAATCAATATATTCTATTTCATGAATAATTTTCTTATTTGAGGTTAGACATGCATTTGAATTTTTATGACCATTTATTTTAAATGATGGTACTTTGCATGCCCTTTAATGTCTATTGCACTATAAATTTGGAACAGATCATTCTTAGGACACATTCAAAGTATGATAAATATGGTGATCAAGGATATCTACTTTATATTATTTTGGAAGATGAGGGGAAGACCATCTGGCAGAACTGAATTTATGTAGACCTTGTTATGGTTTAGATATAAGGTATCCTTCTAAAGCTCCTGTGTTAATGCAGACATTTTCAGAGGTAAAGTGATATGATTATGAGAACTTCAACCTAATCAGTCCATTATAGTTTGAATGGACTGAGTGATAACTGTAGGCAGGTGTGGTGTGGTTAGAAGAGGTGAGTTACTGGAAACAAGCCTTAGAAGGGTATATCTTCCCTGTGACACATTCTCCTTTCTCTCTCTCTGCTTCTTGGCCATCATGAATGGAATAGTTATCCTTCACCATGCCCTTCTGTCATGATGTTCTGCCTTGCCTTGGACCCAGAGCAATGAGGTTGCCCATCATGGATTAAATCCCTGAAAACATGAATCAAAATGAATTTTTCATCTGCTAAGTTGTTCTTGCCTAGTATTTTTGTCATGGAGGCACAAAGCTGACTAACACAGACCTGAAAAACTTCTATGTGAGAGGGTCAAATATTAGGGACATCTGATTGAATCCAGCCCACTATTAAATGCCAAAAATGTTCTGGAATTGGCTTGTGCAAACTCCCAAGCAAGTAAGTGACATAGTAGTAATTATTCCCAGGGCAAAATGCATTTGCACCCTGATGTCTATGATCTCAATATTCTACCTAACTGTATCACACCAGAGATTACCAATAATTGTGACTATGTTTCTATATTATATTTTCTCTCCTTCACCCTTGCTTTGCATCCAACATCCAGCATCTACCACCAGACAAGTTATTAAAATGCTCTTTGTCTTAAAACAGTGATGGAATTTCTTAGATCATGAATGTAAATTTAGCTAGGATTATTGATGATCTCTTTGTGCTCAGTTGGTATGAATTAAGTTATGTGAAGGCACAGTGTTTATTGTGACTTTTACAGAGTTATAGTAACTATTATAAACCAGACTTGGGTATCCATATGCCTTGCCAAATGAAATTTTAATAGGTAAAAGTTGAAGTCATTCTTATCTTTACTTAACCAGAAGTCTTCATTAACTACCCTTACTTAACTAATGACAATTATAATCTTCCTGTTTCTAAAACCATAAACCTGAGAACTTTGATTCCTCTCTGTGTCATACCTGATAGCTAGTATGTCATTGTTGGTTCTACCTTCATACTTTATACCAATATTTCCCCATATTCACCACTTCTACCTGGCCCAAGGCACATATTATTTTTAAAACTCTGGATTACTAGGCTGGGTTGTGGCTCAGTGGTAGCATGCTTATCTGGCATGTGTGAGGCACTGAGTTCAACCCTCAGCACCATCTAAAAATAAATAAATAAAATAAAGGTATTGTGTCCATCTGCAACTAAAAATATATTTTTTTTAAATCTGGATTTTTCTAATAGCCTTCTTATTTCTTTTACTTATTGTTTTTAGATATACATGAAAATTAGGATATATTTTGACATATTATACATGCATGGGGTGCAAACTATTACAATTTTGATCCTCCTTATTTCTCAACCTCCTATACCATGAACTCTACACAGTATCCAGAGGAATCATATTAAATATATCTATTTTTTTAGTTCTCTGCTGACTCTGAGTATATAGTAAGGTCTTTAAAATTGCCTCCCACTTTCCTCTCTATCCTCATGCCTCATACACTTCTTCTTGCTCACTAAACAGTTACCCTGGCTACATTTTACACCATGATCACACTAGGTATATTTTATGCTTTTGGTGATGCTTTTGCCTGGAATATTCTTTCATGAGATACCACATGGCTCAGTCCCTCTCCTCCTTCTGCACAAAAATCATCTCTTTATAGAAGTTTACTTGAACACTTTATCCCCTAGCCTATTTGATTTTATCTTTATTATTTACTTATACATGGAGTTGCTACCAATTATACATTTGTTTATTGTCTCCTTATACTCACCAAAATGTAAGATCCATAAGGGGAAGGATTTTATTCTTTTGATTATTGATATATCCCAGCACCTATGACAGTGCTTGGTATAAAGTATGTGGTTAATTAATGTTTGTTGAATATATAACTAGGAGGCTTCTAAAATTTATGTGGCAGTCTTGTAAAACAAACAATTAACTCTATTAGGGACTTTACTAAAGTGAGGGTAAGGATGCTGCTAAACATCTCCAAGGAAGGTTATTTTTACCTTTTATTGTACAACTTCTTGTATACTAAGCCTTTATACTACGTGAGGGAGGCACTAAGAATACATAGTTCAGTATGATATTTTAAAATCATTGCTTTCAATAAACAGTGTAATGAAATATTCTTGGACTTATGAAAGAAATTTTAAAGAATAGAAATGAAAGAAAACAAAGAAAGGAATTGCCAATTCTCTCTGGAAAAGTGGTTTTAAGGAATCTTTATATGCAGTCTTGAAAGGTGAAAAAAATCTCCAGATGAAAGAAAGAAGTGGTTTTAGAGGTATAAAAGGATATTCCAAGATGCAGGAACAAAATTAGCAAAATAATTCTTAGGTGAAATACATTGGCATTTTCAAAGCCTGAATAGCACATGGATTCAGTTTGTTTAAAATGTAGGATTATGCGAGCATGTAAAATGAAACGAAAAAGTAGATGGGACAATTTGTGATACACTTTTTCCACCATATTTGGGAGTTATTTCTGTAGTGAATGAAAATTTGATAAGAGTTTTAAGCATGGATCTTACAATTTAACTTTGTTAACGACTAAAGAGGCAACTAGAAAATTAGGTCATTCAATTTCCCTGTATTCTATACATGTGGCAAAATGAATTTCCATCAGTTATAAGCTGTCTGTGGTCATACATAGCAGGGTAGTTTTTGTAAAAACAAAATATGTAATAGTTTTTTATGGGATTTATGTGACATAAAATTGCAAAAAACTTGAATGAAAAATGATTAAATGTCAAAATTTTCTATTTTAGAAACAGATTAAATATGAATACTGAAATCCCTAAATAAGGTATTATGTACTAGTTAAAAAGGTGATTATGATGTAATAATCAAGAGGAATAGTTTATAGAGAATATTAAATTAGCCAGGCATGGTGGTGCACATCTCTAATCCCAACAACTCAGGAGGCTGAGGTAGGAGGATCATGAGTTCAAAGCCAACCTCAGCAACTCAGGAAGGTTCTAAAAACTTATTAGGATCCTGTCCATAAAGAAAAATGCATAAAAAGGTCTGGGGATATTGCTCAGTGGTTCAGTACCCATAGGTCAAATTGCTAGTACCCAGTACCACAGCAAGAGAGAAAGAGAAAGAGAGAAAGAAAGAGAATGTTAAATTAAAAAGTAGAATTCTATATTTACCATGGGACTTCAATTAAATAGGAAAAAAAAGTCCCCAGTGATTCTTGTTTCCTGTTTTTTTTTTTTTTTTATTCCTTGTATAGCACCCTTTCACTTTAATTAGGGTGGACTTGTGCAACCAATAGAATTTGCAAAAATGACAGTAGGTGATTTCTACAGCTAAGTCATAAAAAAAAACACTTTGTGTTCTGTTGTGATTTTTTTCTATATGCATCACATGCTTGAAGACACTCTGTCATTGCTATGAAGAGCTCTATATCATGTGTGTTCTAGTTTGGATCTAGAATGTCTCCCAAGGGCTCATATGTTGAAAAGTTGTCTCCAAAGCAACATTGTCCAGAAGTTGGTCTCTTGAGAAGTGATCAGACTATGAGGGCTCTGATGTCATCAATGAATCAATCCATTCATCACTTCATAGCTGTTGGCATTTTGGGGAGGTAGTTAGTGAAAGCTCTATAGGAATGAGGCCTAGTTAGAGGAAGTAGGCCACTGTAGGCATGCTTTCTTCTGTTATGCTCCTCTGTTGTGATATTTCTGCCTTGGAGCCAGCCAACCATGAAATGAAACCTATGAATTTGTGAGCAAAAATAAACCTTTCCTCCTGTATGTTGTTTTTCTAAAAAAATGTGTCCCAGAGATGGAAAGCTGACTAACAGTGAGGAAAATTGTGTTCCCCTGGCATCATGAAGCACATACTACCCAGTCATGTTCATAAACCTTGGAATCAGACCCTTCAATCATAGTCAAGCTTTCAGATGATTGTATTAAACGTTAACATTTTGACTATGTGTGGAAGAAAAAAATTCCCTCTGCCAACTTATGTCCAAGAGCTTGAAGGTGGGGAAAATGGGGTGGGGAAGCTATAGCTTATTTGACAACAGAGAGAGTAACAAGAAAAATTCTTAGTTCTCATGCATTTGGGAGCACATTACAGGGAAAGAGAGGCCCCTCAAATAACCAGAGATAAAATTTTATATATGAGCTTAATGGAGGATATAGGTTTAAGCCTTTTAAGGTTTTAGTGGAAAAGTATGGAAGGTTCTATTTTTTTTTTACACAATCTTTTATCCCAATGCTAAAGGGAAGTCTCTTTCTTGGCTGGAACTTCCCTTCAAATAAGTTTTATGGTAGTTAAATTCTCAGAAAGCCTTGTTTAAATCATCAATCAAAAGGACATTCAGATAAGGCTTTTTCTGCAGCTGCTCTTTTTCCAAAACTTCAGATTAAAGTAGTCATATGCCACTCTGATGGGTTGTTGGTACCTTCAACTACAACCTCATGAGACATTCTAAACCATTATCACTCAGTTAATTCACATTTGAATACCTGATTCACAGAAACATTAGGAGATAAAATATTTACTTATATTTTAAACTATTAAATTATGATGCCATTTTATGCAGCAGCTGATAAGTATGTACTCATCATTTAATTTTCAAAAATTTCAATAATGTGATACTAATTTTATAACGAACGAAAGTTACTTATTTGAATTTTGTTAATGAAATATAGTGTGTGAAGCTCTCTGTAGTTATGAAGTCTACCTTTTAAAAGATTTAAATTGCAGAAACAGAGATACAATGAAAAGTTGAAAGGATTAGATTTCACTAGACTTTTCATTAACAAAAGACTTATATGAAGCCAAACAGAAAACTACAGTCAGAAAATCAATATTCCAACTAACAGGATGGTTCATAAAAAGAGGAAGAGGTTGAAACACTATGATGTCAAGATTTGTTTATTGTAGAATCCCAAAATATTTGTATAGAAACTGGAAAGAATAAAATGATAAACTCTGTTTACCTGAAATACCAAATTACAAAACAGAATTGTGAAAGTTTTTTTTAAAAATAAAATAATATTGTTCTTCTCCTCTTCAGTTTAACAAAGAGGTTTTGTTTACTCTTAGTCTGACTATAAAAACAATAAGAGTTGAGAATATCCTCAAAGTAAACAATGAAACCTGGAATCAACATGAGGACTTTGGTAAATTGCTAACCTGTTGTACAATCATATTCTAAAATATAAATAACTTCTTTTAGAACCTTGCTGAACTTGGTTTTTCTGAAAGTACTCCTAACAACCAAAAGTAGCCACAGATAGTTGGGATACTGAAGGGAACTTACATGATAATAACATTAAAGAAGATAGGGAAAGTGGCATAGAAAATGTATTCAATAATTTGAAATAGGAAAATGAAATGATTTGTATGACTTAATTTGTCTTGTCCTTTTTAAAAGGAGAGCTAAACACTTCACTGGCATTTTCTTTCCTTTTCACAAAAACAAGATATAAAAGTACAACTTTTTACAGTTACCATGAATCTCATCAGCTATTCTTGGCAAATTTGAATACATGAAATGCATCAGGAATTCACTATAACTCCAGAGGAAAGGTAGAACCAGGAACATGAAAAAAGAAAGCAAAACACCCAAATTCATTTTTTTTCTGGAAACTTTTACTATAATTTAACACTACTTGACATTTATTGAACACTTACTATGTTCCATAAAATAAAATAAATGGTTCTTTAATTTATATATTCAAGTATGTAACCCTGGGGGGGAACCCTATAAAGTAGGTTACACTAGTAATCCCATTTTAGAGGTGATGAAACAGAAAGATTGAATATTTTGCCTAAATTGATGCCAGGATTCTAATCCATTTGCATGTGACTTTAAAGCCACATAAACACTATGTGATATAAAAGGTTAAGCCTTTCATAAGATAGTGCATATTTTAAAATGCAAAGTAGCCAAGTTTTATGTCAAAGGCATCTCCAGCTATTCTAGAGAGGAGGCCTTCTTAAATTTATAATTCATTTTCTAATCTTGAAGATGGTAGTGGTGGAGGAATAAGAATGTCCTTTTCTGTTTTGGGATTAAGTTTTTTTTTTTTGGCTTTGGCTTTGACTTTGCATGTCCTTTAATACAAAGACAAAACCTTTTCCTAGAATGAAGAACTTGAAGAGTTTAAATACTGGATGTAGTAATGTAAGAGTATTAATACACATATAGAGCACAATTTTTCATATCTCTGTTTGTATATAAAGTATGTTGACACCCAATTCAAGTCTTCATACATGTACTTTGTATAATGATGACCATCACATTCCATATGTGCATTAAGAATTGTAATGCAAAAAAAAAAAAACCAACAAAGTAAGTGTATAAAGGCATAAATTGGCATGAACATTCTTTATATACAGAGATATGAAAATTGTGCTCTATATGTGTAATAAGAATTGTAATGCATTCTACTGCTGTTGTGTATTTAAAAAAATCAATTAAAAAATGTAAGAGTCTTTTCTAATTAACAAAAGGTGCCTAAAACACATTTTGGAGAGTAGACAGCCCATTTAACAAATGTTGCTGTGAAAACAGGGTATCCATATGTAAAAGATTGAAACTAGATCCCTGTATCTCACCCTGAACAACAGTCAAGTCAAAATAGATTAAAGTTCTATGAATAAGACCAGATGATAGGCAACTCCATGAATAAAATAAAAGAGAAACATTCCAACATATAGGCACAGGGAACAACTTCCTCAATAGGACTCATTATTGCACAGAATAATCAATAAATGGGATGGCATCAAATTGAAATGCTTGTGCACAACAAAGGAAACAATTAACAATGAGAACAATTAGAATGGAAGAAAATAACTACCAGCTGTACTTCAATGAAAGGTTAATATCTAGAATATATAGAGGTCTCAACAATCTGAACAACAGAAAAACAATCCATTCAGTAAAGGGTAATTGAACTAGATAATACTTCTCAAAAGAAGATGTACAAATGGCCAACAATTACACTAAAACTCTTTAACATCAGGGAAGTGCAAATCAAAGCTGCAGCAATTCCATCTCATTCCAATTAGAATGGCAACCATTAAATCACACACAAAACACCATATATGTGGGCAAAGATCTGGGGTAAAAAGAAACGCTTATGCACTGTTGGTAGTAATATAGATACTACAAAAATCAGAATGAAGATTCCTCAAAACCTAAAAATGGAAATACTATATGATCCAACTACACCACGTTGCAGTATTTATCAAAAGGATATGAAGAATTCAACATACAGAAGAGTTATTTATGTACCCGTGTTTATTGTAGTGCTATTTACAATAGCCAAGATATGTAATCAGCCTTGGTACACATCAACAGATAAATGGATAAAGAAAATGTGCTATATACACAGTCAAGCTTTACTAATTTATAAAGAAGAACAAAATCACCTCATTTGCAAGGAAATGAGTGTAACAGAAGAGCATTGTGTTAAGTAAAATAAGCAAGACTGGGGAAAAAAGTACCATATGTTCTCTCTTATGTGTGGAAACTAGATAGAAAAAAGAGAGTGTCATGAAATTGAAAGGGAGTCCATTAAGGAAGAAAAAGAGGACTAGGGAGAGGATGGGAGACAGGGATGTGAAAGGGAGTTAAATTGATGAAAGTATATGGCTGCTTGAATATACTATAACAAAACCAACTATTCTGTAAAATTAATATGTACCACTGAGAAATTTAAAATTAATCAAAATTAAGTCTATAGTAGGTTGAGTGGCTGCTTTACAAAACAATCAATTTTAATTGTCTACTGCATGGGGAAAATTTCCTTTTCTCCTTCCATGCAGGCAAAGAAGGAGCTTGAGTGTGGGGATTCTGGAGAGAGAACAGGCACAAGGTAACTCCAGTAAGTTAAAAATAAGTTGTCCCCTGCATGAAAGCAAGTGGAGGGAGGCAAGACTAAAATAGCAAATTGTTTATTGCCTACTCCCCTGGTAGGCACTAGCCAATAAATATTCAGGCAAAATATGATATTCACTTTTCGTTATTTTCTCATCTTGCATTTCCCATTATTTTGTTCCCATGTCTTCATAAAGACAATACTTAGGTAACACTAAGTGCCAAGAATTTTGGGGGAAAGCATGTAAGGCAAGCACTCTACCAACTGAGCTATATGCCCGCCCAATATTTTTTTTTTTTAATATTCACTTTGAATCAACCTATTAATTCTCAAAGCCTTCCATCAGATAGGTATTAGTATCTCCCTTTTAACGTATATTAAAGCACAAGGGAGTTCACTAACTTCCCTAAAGTCACCCAGTAACTAAGTAGCCAAGGGAGGATTAGAATCTACAATTTCTAGTGTCTTTACATATACACTTAGCCAGAATTCCATAGTACTTCTTATATGAAATTTGTTAACTTTTACAGTTTAGTGTTAGCAAAGATTTAGGATTCTATGGGAGGGGAGTTTATTCACACTGTAGTGAAGTCACAGTGGAAAACACAGAGCAACAAGGAAAAGAGAAGCCCAGACCAAAAATGACAGAGAGCATGAATTTTTGAATTATGGAACTGCTTCTCAAGGATAATCAGAAATATCAAGGGAAGAGTATGGTATAAAAGATAGAACTTCTTGTAATTTGTAGAATGAGGATGTATTAGTTTAGATGCGTATTAAAGAGAATTCCTAGCAGCTTGCAAGCTTTGTACTTAGGAGCATTACAAAAACATGAGTCTAATTTATTATTTAAAGGTTTCCTACCTCTTATAGAGTGCTTGTTAGGGTAATGCCAGTTTTTAAGTTAGTTTCCTCTTTGTTTTTCCTTTTTAAAAACTGTTCTGGTTCAGTCCCTTCTCTCCACTTGCTGTCATTTGGATCTGGAATGTCCTTACATAGGCCCATGTGTTAATGGGTTGCTTCCTAGCCATTTGAACTATTGGGAAGTGGCGGAATCTTTAAGAAGTGGGGGACTTGAGAAAGAAGTTATGACACTGGCAGCAGGTATAGGAACCCCAGCCTATCCTCTTCCTTTCCATTTGCTTACCAGCTGCCATGACATGAAAGGCTTCCTCTAACATGCATTGCTACCATGTGGTACTGCCTCACAACAAGCCCAAAAGCAATGAGGCCAACTCACCATGGACTGAAACTCCAAATATGTGAGTCAAAATAAACATTTCCTTTTTCAGGCTTGCTATCTCGGGTATCTTTTTAAACATATTTTTAATTTACTTTTTTTTTTAGTTGTAGTTGGACACAATAACTTTACTCTATTTATTCACTTTTTCATGTGGTGCTGAGGATCAAACCCAGGGCCTTGCGTGTGCTAGGCAAGTGCTCTACCAATAAGCCACAACCCTGTCCCCAGGCATTTTGTTAGTAACAAAAAGCTGACTAATATACCAACCTACAATACCATGTTCACTATTTCATCCACAAGCAGCAAGCATAGCTAGTTCTGCAAATTCTATCTTTAAATATGTTTGAAATTTAAGCTAGTTATTTAGTATTTCCTAGAAGATATTCTTTCAATTTTGTGTGTCGGAACAATTTTTAACGTATCAAGTGTTGATACTAATTGCATTTACTGAACAATTTTTACATAGCATTCTTACTATTGTTTCGTTGTATGTCTTACTCTTTCAATTTTTATTAAAGATGTTTCTAATTTGTGCCAACTTTACTTGTTAGGGTACAAACAACATTATATAAATTATTTAAACACTATCTTTCATTCTATCCATCATACAATAAACTTATTAATTCTTTACCTATTGCTTGTACTACATGTTTTATGTGTTTTGCCAGTTTTTGTCAGGAGATGGCTACTCTCCATCTCCTGCAGCCACTCTGTAATGCCAGGGGTAATTCATATGACATCATAAGAGCTGATACTCTATTAGCACTCCCCATTTTTATTCTCCATTCAGATCATTTATTAAATATTCATACTTCACTTGCTGTGTTATAAAATTCTACTTCTTTTCTGTGCTTTATATTTCTAATATTTCCCAATTTTGTGCTTCTTTAGACTCTTTATTCCTATTTAATGAAAGAAGTTTCATTTATTTCAGTTAAAAGAGTTAAGAGATACCCAATGAACATCCTAGATAAAATTGTAAAATTTCTGTAAAATAGGTTGTATTATTTCTCGGGATATCAATACTATAGAAATAATAGTACCCATATTAAATCCTACCACTGTTGTATTTCTGGCACCCATGCATAGTGCTATAGTTATTTTTGCACAAACATTTTTCCATTCTGTGATCTTGTCCAATCTTTTATGACTACATATTGAGGTTAATAATATGAGGATATTTCTAGTACCAGAAATGTCCAAGGGAAGGAGAATTAATCCCTGAAGTGTTTATTGGAATGCTAATTAGACTTTTAAAGCTCTATATAGTGTGTAATTTACATATACAAAGTCTATATAAATGAATGTATTAATGCATTTTAAAAAGTGGAATACACTCATGTAATCAGCACCAAGATACATGCCAGCATCCCAGAATTTCCTCCATGCTTCCTTCTTGTCGCAATTTCCCTCCAACAATAATGCTATCATAAAATAAATACCCTATACCAAATACCCAGTCAAGAAATAGAACTTTGCCAGTCACATCAGAAGTTCCATCATTGTTCCATGTCTATCAGACTCATTTTCTCCCTCCACAAGTAATCAGTATCCTGACTTCATATTAATCATGTTCTTAAATTTCTCTTGGTTTTGCCAACTAAATATGCAAATCTAGATACTACAGTTTTAATTTTCCCATTAAAATATTGCTATATCTTTAATATAATTTTAATAAATTGATTCACCTTATGTTTTAATTTATGTTTGAGGACCCAGGTTTGATTCGTAATGTTTCTGTGGTTTGGGTTTTCATGGTACAGTTCAGCATTTTCTGTGAATTGTCAGCTGAATTCAGAAGTATGATAAAAGTTAGTTGCAATCCCTACAGCAAGGATGTTAAGAGTGTTTGTTTTTTTAATCGGGAGGCACATATCTGGTTTTCATGCTTTAAAAAATCTTTGTAACTTTTGATCCTCAATATGTAAATGCTTTGTGATATGGACAAAATGAAAATATTCCGATTTTATTACTTTTTTATTTTTAAAATCTGGAATAATTTTAGAGAGATGCTTCTTCTCCTCTAATATCCAGTTACCCAGAGGTACCATTCATAAAACAAAGGTAGGATCAATGAATGTTTATTTCATTTGATTTACATGGTTTTCAAAAAATAATTGGTTTTCTGTTTTCTATAAAGTTAACAATTGCTTCTAATGCCATTATAAAATCATGGATTTAAATGTATTCAAGGTTTGCAATCGGTTTCAAATCTTACCTTTGTTGAGGCTTAAGTCATATAGTGTTTAGTAGGAGGAACCTCTTAAAATTGGCACTTGCATTTTTCTTACATAACATTCCTAGTTTTTTTTATAGATCTTTTGCTCTCTGACATATCAAGGAGTTCCAGATGCATCTTATACATTTTCTGGTCCATTAACATTTCTTCAAGAAATCTGATTTCTGTAAATGGGACATTGGTGTTTCAACCTAACAGTCTAAGCACTAAGAATGTTCATTGCTAACAGATTGGTCATTTTTTTTATAATTGTTTCTGGCTTGGATATATAAAGCAGTTCTAATAAGAGTAGTAATTTCTGATATCTGGGATGATTTAGTCCCTGTTAAAGAAGCATCTTCTAAGGGTGAACTTACATCTGCCAGTCTGAGCATTACCTACTTCAATATTTTTGTCATGATGCCTCAACAAATACAGTCAAATCTGGATTGTACAAAGGAGTTTCTAGTATGCTTTTGTGAGATATGCATAATTTCCAATTAGACTTTAATATAACATGCTTTTCTTCTGGGATCTATGAGCAGCAGTGTTCAAATGTATAATGAAAGGTAGTAAAATAAACATCTCAAAAGCTATTTTTAGAAGAAATGTTTATTTTTTTTCTTATAAGTAGCATTAATTGTACATCATTGGATTTCTATTTCTTTCAAGGAAGTGCCCAAAATATGTCAGCAAAGGCCTCAGCAGTTTGTAGCTGCTATAGTCTGAAATTAAACAGGCTATGAAGAAATACACCTTAATCAGCTATGAGTGCTTTGTGGTTTCTGTGTAGTTAAACTAAAGCACAAGGGGCCTGGCCAAGTCCTTCACTAATAAATATAGAGAAAGGTTCATGTTAATTAGGCAGATCTTGGAGAGGGGGACATTGAAGAGTCAACTTCACTTTGCAAAAATCCAGTCCATGTTTGGGATTCCAGTGGAGGGCTTTTAAACTGAGAATATAATTATGTCACAAAACAAGAGCAATTTTGGAAAAGGTGGGAGCACACTGTCTACAATAGCCAGGAAGACCTAGAGGTATCCTGAATTGTATGAATCATCTGGCACAGGAAAATTTTAGTTGACTTGGACTCAATCAGAGGTAAGAGAATTAATTCTCTAGAATAAATCATACTCCAAATCAGAATTAAGACACTTAATTCTCTGAAATAAATTATGCTTCTTATAATGAAAATTTTGCTGACAAACATGTAAGTTTTCCTTTGACATCATCTGTCCTTTATGGGCTAAAAGGGTTTAAAGGTTTAAACAAATCATTTTAGAGATATTCTTTGTTTTTATTTTTAGGGTTTAGTAAAACAATCATCTACAATCTGTTCATTACACAATATAAATGTGCATTGAAGTATCATGCTCTTATACTTTGTGTCAGTTAAAAAATTTAGTAGAAATTCAGTGGATTAGGCAAAGGAGAATGAATGGAAGGGGGGATAAGAATAGGAAACATAATGGAATGAATCTGACATAACTTTCTTATGTGTGTATATATATATATATATATATATATATATATATATATATATATAT
>NW_026000250.1:959405-977025 GCF_001458135.2 Marmota marmota marmota
GAAGTGTATCACATTAGATTGGGTAGAGAGAAGTGATGGGAGGGGAGGGGAGGGGAAGGGGGGAAGGAAGGACAGCAGAATGAAATAGACATTATTATTGCTGTAGGTATATAGGTGACTGTATAACAAATGTGATTCTGCAACCTGTACACTCAGAAAAATGAGAAATTATACCCCATCTGATTCAAATGTATGATATGTCAAGATCATTGTGCTGTCATGTGTATCTAATTAATACAAATTAAAAAATAATATGAAAAAAATACAAAAATGGCTGGTGATATGGCTCAGAAGTGAAGTTCCTAGGGTTCAATTCCCAAAAGATTAGTTTTAGTCATGGATTCATAGGTCCATGTGCTTTACACATCTTTGGTCTTCTATTCCCCATTGTATGGTTCTTTTTAGTTATGTGCAACATTTGGATTCATTTTGACATAACTATAAAAGCATGGCAAATAATTTGCTCTAATTCAGTCACTGGTATTTCCCAGCTCCCTTTCCTCTTCCCTCCCATTGTCCCCTTTCCTCTATGCTACTGATCTTTCAGTTATTTACTTTTACTATTTTTCATAGTTAATGTCTTATGGATATATATGATGCCAATATTCATTGTATTATACTCATACATATATATAGGAAAAATAAATCAGATTCATTCTGCTATTCATCACTTCCAAGTCAGTTGAAAACTTCTAAATGTTTTTCTTGCAGCTTTTAGAATTCTATCTATTTTTCTCTTGCAGCTTTTAGAATTCTATCCTTATTCTTTATATTAGATATTTTCATTATAATGTGTCCGGGAGTAGATCTATTGCAATTTTGTATATTTAGAGTCCTATATACCTCTTGTGTTTAAATATCCATCTCATTCCTAAGGTTTGGAAAATTTTCTAATATTATATTATTGAAAAGAATGTGCATTCATTTACTTAGTAATTCGGAGCCTACTAATACCACAATAATTCTTAAATTTGGCCTATTGTTGTTATCCCTGATTTCATGAATATTCTGGCCAGGGTCTTGGAACATCTCTTCCTTTAGGTCAATTTTATTTTCAACAAAACATACTTTGTTTTTGAGGTCTGAAAATATATCCTCAAAGTGGTCCAATCTTTTGATGAAACTTTCCATTAATTTTTAACTTGGTATATTGAGTCTTTAATCTCCAGGATTTTTGTTTGGTTCTTTTTGAGAATCTCTCTTTATTGAAGTGGTCTCTTACTTTCTCTATTTTTTCTCTAATTTAACTCTGTATGTCTTCTTTTAGCTCATTGACCATTTTAAGTATTAACTTTTAAAATTCTCTAATATTTGCTCCTCTGTGCTGTTGATGGAGTCAGTTGTTGTAGTCATGTGGACTGTTTGAGGTGATTTGTTACCTTGCTTTCTCATATGTCTACCCATCTATTGTGATGGTGTTTCAATCAGCTTTTTCACTGATATGACTTAAAGACCTCACAATAACAATTTTGATAAGGAAAAGTATATTTTGGGGCTCATGGTTTCAGAGGTCTCAGTCCATAAACAGCTGGCTCCATTCCTCAAAGCTTGTAGTGAAGCAGAAGTTCATGGTGGAAGAGTGTAATTGAGGGTAGTGGCTCACTTGATGAAAGGAAACAGAGATTCTCCACTCACCAAATACAAACTATATACCCCCAAAGCATGCCCACAATGCCCACCCCCTCCATTCACAACTACATGCCTCCAGTTATCACTCAGTTAATTCCTATCAGGGGGCTAATTCACTGGGTTAAGGCTATCATAACCCAATCATTTTACATTTGAATGTTCTTGCATTTACTCACACATGAGCTTTTGGGGAACGCATCACATCCAAACCATAGCAATTGTTAATTGCTTCTTCTTTTAAGCAAGGGACTACTTCGTGGGCTTCTTTCTCTTATTAGCCCTGGGTTGGGAAAAAGTGCAAGTATAATTTAAATCAGTGTGTGGCCTCTGGTGATCTCATTAGATCCACTTTGGGAAATCCTGCTGAACCCATTTATTACAGTAACTTTAGAGCCAAGCCACATACTGTTCAACCTTATGAAAAGTAAAAAACAAACAAACAAAAAAGCTTATTGTTATTTTTTTCACTGTTTCTCTAATCTATGTATAATCTTGTAATAAGGTTCTGCAATAAGTTGAAGGATTAGTTATTAAATATGATAAAGTTGCTCTAATATACAAGGGTCTAAAAGGGGAATGAGAGGATAAAAAAAGGAAATATAGAATCCAATGATACAGCCCAAAGTATAAAGGAAAAAAAGGTAGATGGTGTATTTTAGGTAGTAGCAGACAGTGTTTGAGGGAGAATATAGGGTAAGAGGAACAAATATAAACTGGGGCTAGGAAGACAAAGATAAGGAGAATGGTTCTAATTAATATTTTATAACTTTAGGAGAAATACATTCAAATAGGTTAAAGGTATAAAGCTGCCTATAGGTTAACAACTTAAGATTGAAATAAAATGTATTATCAAAGTTCATGTTAGAGTTATTTACAGTAAACCATGTCCAAGTGAAGAAAATACTTGTTGGATATTGGTTTGGATTTCATTTAGGATTTGGAGCCCTTAGAAAATATCTAGGGTTATGGCTTGGAGGTAGAGCACTTGCCTAGCATGCATGAGGTACTGGGTTCAATCCTCAGCACCACATAAAAATAAAATAAAGGTATTGTGTACACCTATAACTGAAAAATAAATATTCAGAAAAAAAGAAAATATCTGTAATTCTTTTACTTTGAATCCCTCCAGAGGTTCTGGGACACAGGATCCACTCTTCTTGTTGCTATGGACCTCTCCCCAGCTACTTCTGGTTTGTCTGCTCAGGAGCCTTATGGCTAAGTGCTAAAACGGTATGGTATGGTGTCTGTTGGTTGTTTCTGTTGTTTGCAGATGTTCAGAGTGCAGCCTCTGGGCTGCGGTTGTGATCTATTGCTTCTTCTCTGTCTTCTTTCTCTGTTTTGAAGGTGTTGGAAATCACTGCCTAGCTCCTTTTTTTTCATCTTCCAAAACCACATCTGTGTTCTTTAAAAAAAATTCTAGACTAATTGTGTTTGCAAGAGGGCAACTTGGATGTAACATAAAGAACACAATTTCTTCTATAATCTTTTTTTGGGAAGAAAAATGAAAAGAACAATTAAACATTTGATACATGACATCTAAGTTTCCTGGGATAAAATAAAACCAAGTGCTTACGACCTTCAGCAAAAGTGTATTTCATACGTATCTGCTTTTGGTTATGACATTCAAGTGAAGAAATTCAAAAGGTTTCAGGTATACACACAGAAGTGGTCTTGGTCAAGAATCCTACTCTAAGGCAGGAGTGTTTGTAATAGAATCTCGTAATATTCTCTAAATTGTGGGAATACCTCTTCTGAAATAAATTCATAAATAAATAATAAAATGAGGTGTACTTATTTACTTTAAGGAAGAACACTATACCAACAGTTCTGAGATGATCTCTTTTGAAAGGGATTATTTAGTGCTTATGATGTTTCACGTTTTTCACTGGTTTGTCCAGAGATTCCATTTCATAGAATAGTTTAATGAAAAATATCAGGCAGAGTGAATATTTAGATTGGGTGACTTTATAAGGTGAGGATTTATACAAAAAATTGTAAGATATTGGGAGGAAGCAGGTCCTGCCTGGTGCTGTGACATCTAACTGACTTTTTTAGTTCAGGCTATAAACAGTGCATTACTAAGGAGAGTTGGCCTGAATGGAAGCATCTTATGTGTACTTTGAGCACTGATGATTCTATGAAAAAATAAGGGACTTCCTTACCTGATATTTAAACTTGGTCCATAAACATACACACATATACATTCACACATACACATATATACAGGAGATGCTCTGAAAGAGGTGCAAAGCATAATGCATCATACAAATCACAGGACCTTTTGCAGTTGTAATTGCATAAATGATGGGGATAATTATTTTAATTATCAAAAATTAGAAATGAAGATATCAGGGATTGAACTATTGACCACTTTGGAGAGCTGAGAAATATGCAACAATGGAGTGACTCCGAGAAAACTAAATTTGAGCAAAGACCTATATTTAATAGAGGAAGCCTTTTACATATATGTGGTAAGGATATTACAGGCATATTAAGCTAAAATAAATTGTTATGGGAGAATCTAGTGAGAAAAATATGGAGTGGTACTAGATTAGGTCAGAAAGTTAGATAGAGGTCAGATCTAGGAGATCCTTCTAGGTCATATCAAAAACTTCAGTTATATGCTGAGCTTGATGGGGAAGTATTAAAAGAATTTGAGAAGAGAGTAAATGTGATCTAACATATATCTTAAAAGGACCAATGTTTTGGAACACTGTTGTGTTAAGAACAAATATCAGAAACTGGTTAGGAGGTATATCTGTCATCTAGTAGGAAAATTATGGCATGATGTATGGTTTAATTGAAGATAAATTTATAGGAATGTGGATAGAGTTAAGGAAAACAACATGAGTTGGTGAAGCATCCATGAAACATTAATGGTTGAAAGACATTGTTGTTACATGCTGGATATTTTCCATTTTTCTACTTGAAATCCACACTTCATGCTTTTCCATCCAGCTTTGTGTAATAAGAATGTGATTCATAAAAACTCCAGTAAGCAGACTACTTTGTCATATGGTCCTTGTTTAGACTTGGCAAATGCATGGTGATGGCAAACGGAGAGAAATATAAATGTTTTTATTATTTTAGGCTTTTCAGAGATGGTCTTTCTGAAAATAT
Source organism: Marmota marmota marmota (assembly GCF_001458135.2). NCBI lineage: Eukaryota > Metazoa > Chordata > Mammalia > Rodentia > Sciuridae > Marmota > Marmota marmota. Next base: position 964,155 of record NW_026000250.1, read on the forward strand.
GACATTTGAGAAAATTATAAGATTAGGCACAAGTTCAATTGAAATTGGCAAATTAGCAAGAGTCATAAATGTAGAAGCCAGAAATTGTGCAAAAAATACTAACATGGCCCCAAAAACTTGCCATTGGTCATGCTACTGACAGAAACTTTTCTTAACTACATTGGAGTTAGAACACTGTTACTCAGTTGGGCTACATCTCTGAATCACCTGAAAAGCTTTAAAATTTAATGATGACTGGGTCCCATCCCAGAAATTCTTGTTTCATTGGACTTTGCAACAGTGTGGGTATTGGGGATTTTTAAAGCTCCCCAGTTGATTATAATGCAAGCTAAGGTTGAAAGTCATTGATTTACAAAGGACTAGAAAAGGCTTTGCCTAAAATTGATAGTTAACTTTAACCAATCTCCCCATTTATATCTGTTTCATGGTTATTAATGAACCAATGTAGTCAAAGCCTATAGGAGCATATGAAATAAATGCATAAGCAGAACTAAAACCAACTTAACACTGAATATTTTTTCCACAATTCTAGAATATCTTAAGTGATGTCTGTCTGATTTTATTTGGATCCAAAAGATCAAGATAATCACCTCCTTATTTTTTCAACATTTTCATTATTCTTCATCTTGAGCTTATCTCAGGGGATAATTTAATGTCCTTAGAAACTAAAAAAATTGGTATTGGTCTAAAAGTCAAAATAGTGTATATTTTAAAAGAGGTCTTTTATTTTTTAAAGAGAAATTATGAGGCTGTTCTTCTTAACCCAAGATCAAAACACCAGAGTCCAGATAGGTATACCATCATTTCAGATGATTTATAAGCCACACTTACCAGCAATGTGCAGCTTTTGGAATCTAAATTCACATGCTTGGAGAAAAGTGACTTGGAGAGAGGCAGCACCTGGTTTAAACTTGAATCATTAGCACTAACTTTCTGAGTAATCATCACAATAAGGCAACAGATAGAAATTAAATTGACTCTAATATCCATGCGGGTAGGAGAAAAAGATAGATAATAGCTGTTTTTTCCTATAGTCTTCTTACACCGATAGATCCATTGAAAGCTTTTGATGTTTCAGAAGCATGCCCAGGGTATACTATAAACTAAATAAATGAGGCAGTCTGTTATTAGCATCTCCATTCAACTAAATGCTTGCTGCTAAGTAACACAAAAATGTATTTTATGGTATATCATGAATATATCTTAAGTGATGTTTTCAAGCTAGATTCAAGCTAAATTATTTTGAATGAATATAATTCATCTCTATAAATGTGCTTTGATGTCAAAAGAAGTGAGGTTAAAAAATGTAAACATATTCATTCCAAGCAAGACCCATAATGATCTTAAAAATGTCAGATATAGACTGTACTTACTTTAAACCAATTAATGACCTTTTTCAAAATAACTTATTAAAGGAAAGTCTGGGAGATTTTAGCTTGTTTATTTTCTTTTCCTTTTAAAGTGTATTTTGAGCTAAGTTAGTGAAATTCTAAGAAATCCCTTTGCTTTTATGACTGCAATTCTCTTCTAGCATACAAACAAAGCATTTTGTAGCTAAACAATTTGATATTCTAGTCTCTTTCCTCCCATTTCTTCGCTTGATATCTAAGGGTTTTACATTATTCACCTATAAAGCACATCTGGAAGATGACCTAAAAACAATCAACATGTCCAAGCTCTAATATAATGACAAAAAAATTATTATTTTTCTACTACCACCTTGTAGAAATAGATGCAACTGGAAAAGCAAATAATTACTGAACAATTATTTATATTCATTATTATTTTATTTGTGTGAGAGCTAAGAATTATGCTTAGAAAATTTATTTTTTAAGGTCATTCAATCAGTGAAGGAACTATATACAATTCATATCATTCAGACACCAAAGCCTAAGTTCATGTCCTTTTACTGAGCCATGTTTTCTGGCAATCCCTTTTTAACCTACCTGGAAGGGATAACAGTATAATGGGGGAGAAGAAACGAGGACATAAACAATACCACTACTGAAATTTTAAAGTGGTAGTTGGGGCAGGCCCCAAATGGCTACAGTTAAGCTCTCTCACAGAGGCTTCTGTTGGGCTATGTTATGTTTTTATTGTGTAACCAAGACCATGAATAAGCTACGTTATTATTATTATGTAGCCAAGATAATGAATATTCTGAGTCAGCGTATATACTCAAGGTCATAAACATTTCCTTGTGAGCATGTGCCCACTTATGTAATCTGTTGGCAGTGTTTCTTCTTTTGGTCTGTATATAAAAAAGGCCTATGGAGATGGCTCTGCGGGCAGACTAGGAGATGTTTCTATCTCAGAATAAAGGATGACCGATATTCCCACAGTGCCTTGCATCTTCTTTCAACTGCTGGATCCTTGAACTTTGGTTCCTGGGCCTGAGTCTTTCCTTTCCCCTGACTATTGGTGAAGTCAGCAGGAGATTCTGCAGGTAAGATATGGATGCATCAAGCCTGGTGGACAGGAGGGACCTGTGGCCAACAAACATGAATATAGCACTCAGTCCATTAGCATGAATTCCTGCGTAGAGTTGGGATACAGTGAATGGGTTCCCTATGAGCATAGAGAAGACATCTGATTCCCCTGTGATAAACATGAACCTAGTGAAGTAGAGTATGAACTGAAAAAAAAGAGTCCAGGCACCAGCCTATAGCAAAGGGCAAAAAGGCAGTGGCAAAGCAGACAAGATGGGGAAATAGCCTGAGGAGATGCACAAAAAGCCACCAGGGCTATGGTATGAATATTTCTTATAGCTCTGAGGGAAAAAACAGATGCAACTTTACCAGAGACTGTTGCAAGACAAGGAAGAGGCCTTGAGAGCCAGATTACAGTCACTGGAAGGGGATCTCAGTATCTTGAAAATATCCCTTGGCCTCTCCTCTAGTGTTGATGGAATCCAAGAAGGAGAAGATTAACACCTGCAAGTCCACCCATGGTTCTGATGGGTAGCTGCTGGTAGGTCGGCCCAGGTAACCAAGTTCATCACATTCTACTGCCAAGTGGAGTTGGTGGACTTGGAAAAATAATTTAGACAGAGGCCAAGAAAACCCTGGCTGCTTTGTTGTTATGCCTGTGAGATTTAAGGGTGCCAGGAACCAACAGGGGCAAGATACCTCATGTGCTACATGTTATTGATCCTGAACAACCTTGTGACTTAAACATGCTAGGAATTGACAGGGGCCAAAAAAGAGTACAAATGAGTTAGGAGCTTCTCAGGACAAGGAAGAGCCCAAGTGTGTTAGGATCAAGGTGGACCAAGAGTCTTCACGAGGTTCTAGGGTCCGTTACCTATGTGGGTGAACCAGAAACAAGTTCATAATTGGGTCTAAAGCACCTATAATATTCAGTTTTTGGTTCACTGGTGACTTCAGCTGTGGACAACTGCCTATGTGAATGGCAGTGCCTGTGAATTCAGAAATAGACACTATTTGTTTGACAGTGGTACAACTCAAGAAACCTGAATGGTGATAGCAAATGAATTATCCCCCATAGTGATATGTACTTACAGTTGTATATTGGGAACAAATTCTGTGGCAAGAGCTCTAGAACCTGGTTCACTGAAACAGGTGACTATAGGGCATGTTACTGGCTGCATTTACCTTACTAGCCCAGGGAATGATGAAGCAGATCCTTTGGCTAGTGTGTGGTGGTTAGAGTAGGTGCCTGCCTCCCACCAACTTGGCCACTTGGTTGCACTACCACCTACAGCATGCAGGTGAAAACATTTGTTGAATGTAGTCAAACAATGTGGCCTCTCTTTAACATGGAATGCCCTGGTAAAGTCCTTCCAGGCACGTATGGTTTGTGCTCAGGGGTATCCACTCCCCATGCCATGCCAGAGCCAGGGATGGCCAAATAATGCATGGTTGCACCCATTTGACATGATGTCAGGTTGAATACATTGGCCCTTTACCAAAGTCAGAAAGGGCCATGTTTGCCCTGATGACAGTGTATATGGATATAGGCTTGTTTTCCCAGTCCAGTGGTCAAGAGCAGCATATGATGATTCACAACCTGATGGTGTGGATGGCCTTGTATGGCTGGCCCATCACAATAGAAAATGACCAAGGTACTCATTGCACAGATCAGCAATGGTCAACTCAATTACAGAATCAATAGAAGCTGCTCATCCCATAACATCCACAGGCTGCAAGTATGATAGAGAGGTATAATGGCCTTCTTAAGCAAGGACTTAAGATGGCAGTCAATCCACCTTCATGAAGGGTAGACACAACATTTGTGGGTAGTTGTGAGAGTTCTGAATGAGCATCCCCAGTGAGGGGGACCAGGTCCTGTGGAAGATTTGCCTAATTACACAGCAGCACCTACACAGGTCCAGGTGACAACGAAGGATGTTGTATTTAAATCTGGATTTGGGAAACAAAGGAACATTCTTTTGCCTACTCCTATTGCATTGGATAGGGGGCAAACTGTGGACTGGACATGGCTTCCTGGATGATAAAGTCCCTCCACCTTCATTGTATAGTCCTGTTAGTCCCATGGGGAAACGTTTGGGGTGTGATTTCCTTGTGATGCTACAGATAACTAGTGAATTCTCCCCCCACTGAATTTAAAGAGGATATTTATTATTTTCATTTTGCCAATTGTGATTTTCCAGGTGCTGGTGTACACAGAGCCTGTTGAAGTTCAGGAAAAAGCTGTACAAGTGTGGTATCTTCACACAGGGAAGTACCATAGACAGCCACTGTGCTTTCCTGGGACTCAAGCTTACATAATCTATCTGTGCTAGTGTCTGTAACTGCTTTGTCCTTTTGTCAATAGATGTGTCCTCTGTAAAACCATCACAGACTGGGCACACATCTACACTAGAGTAGCAAACACTTGTGTCTTCTGAGTATACACCAAAATGCCTGTGGGTTCTGCCGCTGGTCTGCCCTGGCATATTCAATGTATGGCCCTGGACAATTGGACATAGCTAGGAAAGACTTTTGCTAGTACTTCAAAGTGAAATTAAACTAAGGCAACAATTTTGATAGCAATCCTGGCATGAGTTAATGCCTTTCACTCATGGATAGGGTATTGTGTTTGGGACAGTCTGGCTCTGAACTAAAAATATAGAGCTAAAAGCCCTGGTAGCCCCATGTTTGGAGAAAGTGAAATATAAAGAACCTGTGGGTTGGTTCCCTAGAGGTTTTTGTCACATTATTGAACCAAATGTCAATAGAGCAGGTATGACTGTGGGTTTGTGGCATACATGGATGGCCATACCTCCAATGGAACTAGACAGGGTGTTGCACATGAGATCATTCACATCTCCTGGTGACCATCTGCAAAACATTGTTTCAGAAGCCCACTAACTGGGAGACTGTACAAGCCAATTACAGAGTATGCTGGATACCTTGGTGGTATTATCCTCTGACTTTATTCCTCCAACAAGTTATGTCCTTAGTGATATGCAGATAACTTCCTTGGCTGAGCACAAAACTTTAGCTTTAAATCAAACAAATAAGGCTCTGTCTTAGGTAAATTAAGGAATGTATCAAATACATAAAGTGATATTGCAAAATTGTATGGCACTTCACTGTTTGACAGAAGCACAGGAAAGGACATGTGCCACGTTTGGCATTAAATATTGTATACATTACAGATCACTGCAAGAATATCACTATGGGTTTAGCACATATGACTTCTGAAGCAACAGACACATAGCAGTAGACTGGTGATCCTTTGCAGGAATGCTGGACTGGTTTAGGCACCACATGGAGGTAGCTTCTGGTAATAGTAGGTGGTAGTACTTGTTTCCTGGTTGTATATCATTGCAGCTTATATTGTTATTTTGGCCTATGAATGTAGGGCTCTGCCCTCCTGACTAAAGGATTATTGCTGAAGAATTCAGACATGTAGATTGTACAACAAGGAATCCTAAAGGGTAGATTGTTAGGGAAAGCCTAAATGGCTGTAGTTAGACTCCCTTGCTAAGGCTTCCAATGGGCTGTTATGTTTTTAGTTTGTAACCAAGGCCATAAATTGGCTGTGTTATGGTTAGTGTGTAGCTAAGGTAATGTACACTCTGATTCAACATATGTGATGAAAGTCATAAACATTTTCTTGTAAGCATGCACCAACCTGTGGTAGCCTATGGGCAGTGTGCCTTCTTTGTTTTCCTTGTATATAAAAATGGCCAACGGAAATGGCTTAGATGTGCTGGCTAAGGGCTCTAGATGCCTCAAATTAAAGTATGAGCAATATTTCCACTGCGTGTTTCATCGTCTTTCAACTTCCAGATCCTTCAACCTTTGTTCCTAGGCCTGAGCCTTGCCCTTCCTCTGATAGTGATTCCAATTTTATCCACTAATCTATGGATATGTATCTTTTTCTGAAGTAATGTAAAATTAAAGTATTCTTTTGGAATTATTTACTTTGTTTTTAACGACAGTTTTTTTTTACTGCACTATTTACAATAAAAAGTCTTTCATTTATTTTCTTAGTATTACTTTCAAGAAAATTGAGGTTTATGTTAAATCAGATACCATTATTGATACTTCCTTTGTGTGGGCATTTATTCTTACTAGAACAAGGGCTACAAATATTTGAAACATACTCAAACACACAAACTCACACACACTCACACACACACATACACACACACATACACACACACTGCCTTAAAATTTGAGAGAAACCAGTAGGCTACAATAAAAGAAGTCATCGTCAGTAGACCAAACTACATGCAGACATTCCTTAAAATGCATTAATGACTGAGTTTCTTAAGAAAAAGGAAATTGCTCAGTTTACTACTTTCCATGAATTTCAGCAACATTACTGGAGCAGAATACTAATATATCATGTGAATTACTAACATATTAGTATTCTGCTCCATATAACTATATAAAAATAATGAAATTGTATTACTCACTAAAACTTTCTAATGATATAACAGCAAAAATTTAATATTGCTGTATTAAATTGTCCCTTTTCAAACACACACTTTTTTGTATGAATAAGCTAAAATAAATAAGAATTAAATATTTACCTAGATTACTAAATATCTTTAGTTACAAAATATAAAAGCAGGTCCAGGTCTATATATCTTAATCTCATTTCTCCATCTTTTTGCACAAATAGTAACACATGAATTATACTCTTCTTCAACTTAATTTTTCCAATTAGCAATATAGTTTAACGATATTTCCAGTTCTATACATAAATCATTCCTTCATCCTGTTTTATGGGTGCACAATGTTCCATTGTGTGGATGTGTCATAATTTATTGACAAGTCTTCTCTTGATGCCTGCAATGAATAACCTTTTATATTTTATATATTATGCATGTCTAACTATCTCTGAAGAATAAATCAATTGGAGGGAAATTGCTAGCTATAAGGTTAAGTGCAATTGAAACTTGCCAAATTGCTTTCTCTATATGTTATCTCAATTAATACTGTTAGAATAATTTATGAGAATTTGTTTCTCACCCTGAAGGCAACACAATCTTCCCAGGCTTATAAATAACTCTTTCAGTGTCTCAACTAATATTTTGAAATCATCTTTGATAATGTTCTTATATGTTTCTGTCACATCAAATTCATCAGACACTCTTGTTGGCTCAAGCTGCAAAGTATATGAATAGTCTGACCCTTTACCACCTTCACCCTGTTCCAAGCCACCATCAACTCTCATTTGAAGTAATGCAGTTGGTTCATAATTAGCCTTTCTATTTCAACCTCAAGCCCATACATACTCCTGTTCTTTGTGTTGTAAGTTTTTGAAAATATAAATCCTTGCTAAAAACTCTTCACTTGCTTCCAATATCAATCAAAACAATAATTAAAGTTCTTAAAATAGGCCTCTATGTAATTTGGACATTTTTAAGGAACTTTTGCTATTGTCCCTCTTTTGGGCCACCTGATATTGTATCCTAACTTATTTTTGGCAACTGTCCATTTATTCTGTTTCTCTATGTAGATATCCCTTCTGCATATAAATTTGCATGGTATAAAATTTGCTGTAAGGATTTTGTAAAGATTCTCTAATTAATGCCCAAACCAGACCAAGGACACATAAAGGAAACAAAACTTAGAAATAAAACCAATACCCCTGATGAACTTAGATATAAAAGCACTTAATAAAATATTTGCAAATTGTGTTCAACATCACATTAAGAAGATTGTACACTGTGAACAAGCTAGTTTTATTCAGAGATGCAATAATGTTTCAATGTGTGGAAATCAATAAATGTAACTCATCACATCAATAGACTCAAAGATAAGAATCATATGGTAATCTCAATACACACAGAAGATGCATTAGACAAAATACAGCACTCCTTCATGTTCAAAACACTAGAAAAACTATGGATAACAGGAACATATTTCAAAATCATAAAGGCTATCTATGCTAAGCCCCAGGCCAACATCATTCTAAATGGAGAAAAATGAAGGCATTTCCTCCAAAAACTGGAACAAAAGAGGAATGCCCTCTTTCACCACTTCTATTTAACATAGTCCTTGAAACACTGGCCAGAGCAATTAGACAAAAAAAAGAAATTAAAGGATACATATAGGAAAAGAACTTAAATTAGCACTATTTGCTGATAATATGATTCTATAACTAGAAGACCCCAAAAACTCCACCAGAAAACTTCTAGAAGTAGTAAATGAATTGAGCAAAGTGGAAGGTTATAAAATCAACACCCATAAATCAAAGGCATTTCTGTATATCAGTGACAAATCCTCTGGGAGGGCAAATGAGGAAACCTACCCCATTTACAATAGCCTCAAAAAAAATACTTGGGAATCAATTTAATGAAAGAGGTGAAAGATCTATACAATGAAAACTATAGAACCCTAAATAAAGAAATCAAAGAAGACCTTAGAAGATGGAAAAATCTCCTTGCTCTTGGATAGGTAAAATTAATATTATCAAAATGACCACACTACCAAAAGCACTATACAGATTTAATGCAATTCCAATCAAAATCCCAATGACATTCCTCATAGAAATAGAAAAAGCAATCATGAAATCCATCTAGAAAAATAAGAGACGACCCAGAATAGCTAAAGAAATCCTTAGAAGGAAGAGTGAAGCAGGTGGCATCACTATACCAGACCTTAAACTATACTCCAGAGCAATAGTAACAAAAACAGCATGGTATTGGCACCAAAACAGATTGATAGACCAATGGTACAGAATAGGGGACACAGAGACTAACCCACAAAACTACAATTATCTTAATTGTACCAAAAACATGCATTGGAGAAAAGATACCCTCTTCAACAAATGGTGCTGGGAAAACTGGAAATCCATATGCAACAAAATTAAATTAAATCCCTATCTCTCACCATGCACAAAACTCAATTCATAGTGGATCAAGGACCTAGGAATTAAACCAGAGACTCTGTGTCTAATTGAAGAAAAAGTAGGCCCTAATCTTCATCATGTGGGATTAGGCACCAACTTCCTTAATAAGACTCATATAACACAAGAAATAAAACCAAGAATCAATAAATGGGATGGTCTCAAACGAAAAACTTTCTTATCAGCAAAAGAAACCATCTGTGAGGTGAATAGAGAGCCTACATCTTGGGAGCAAATTTTTACAGCTCACACATCAGATAGAGCTTTAATCTCTAGGGTATATAAAGAATTGAAAAACCTAAGCACCAAAAACATAAAACTCAAATAACCCAATCAATAAATGGGCCAAGGACCTGAACAGACACTTCTCAGAAGAGGATATTAAATCAATCTACAAATATATGAAAAAATGTTCATCATCTCTAGCAATTAGAGCAATGGAAATCAAAACTACTCTAAGATATGATCTCACTCCAGTAAGAATTGCAGCTATTATGAAGACAAACAACAATAAATGTTGGTGAGGATGTGGGGAAAAAGGCACACTCATACATTGCTGGAGGGACTGCAAATTGGTGCAGCCAATATGGAAAGCAGGAGATTCCTTGGAAAACTTGGAACAGAACCACAATTTGACCCAGCTATCCATCTCCTCAGTCTATAGCCAAAGGTCTTAAAAACAGCATACTACAGGGACACAGCCACATCATTGTTTATAGCAGCACAATTCACAATAGCTAAATTGTGGAAGCAATCTAAATACCCTTCAGTATATGAATGGAGTAAAAAATGTGGCATATATACACAATGGAATACTACTTAGCAATAAAAGAGAATAAAATCATGGCATTTGCAGGTAATGGATGCTTTTGGAGAAGATAATGCTAAGTGAAGTTAGCCAATTCCCCTAAAAAACAAATGACGAATGTTTTCTCTAATATAAGGTGATTGACTCATAGTGGGGTAGGGAGAGGGAGCATGGAAGGAATAGATGAAATCTAGATAGGGCAGAGGGGTGGGAGGAGAAGGGAGGGAGCAGGGGGTTAGCAATGATGGTGAAATGTGATGGACATCATTATCCAAAGTACATGTAGGAAGACATGAATTGGTGTGAACATACTTTATATACAACCAGATATATGAAAAATTGTGCTGTATATGTGTAATAAGAATTGGGATGGATTCCAATGTCATGTATTTAAAAAATGAAAGCAATTAAAAAAAGAATTCAAAACACTTTACATGAAAAAATCATAATACCCAATAAATAAGTTGGCAAATGAATTAAACAGATACTTCTAAAAATATATAAATGGCCAAAAATTCATGCAAAACTCTTTAAAGCCATTAGCAATTAGGGAAATGCAAATAAAAACTACATTGAGATTTCACCTCATACCAGTGAAAATGGCATTCACCAAGAATACAAATAATAATAAATGCTGGAAAGGATGTAGAAGAAAAAAAGCTTTTATACCTTCAGTGGGATTGTAAATTTGTACAACCATTTTGAAAATCAGTCCACATAAACTAGGAATGGGCTGGGCATGGCGGTGAATGCCTATAATCCCATTGACTCATGGCTCTGAAGTAGGAGGGTTTCAAGTTCAATGCCTGCTTCAGCAACTTAATGAGGGCCTAAGCAACTTAATAAAACTCTGTTTCAAAATCATAAAGAAAAAAAAATGGTGTGGATGTAGGTCAGTCGTAAATTGGCCCTGGGTTAAAGATCCAATGCCAAAAAAAAAAAAAAAAAAAAGACTATGCATGAAACCATTATATTATCCAGCTATACCACTCCTCAGTATTTATCATGAAGAATTAAAATCATCATATTACAGTGATATATGCATACCTATGTTTATAGCACCACAATTTACAGCAGCCAAACTATAGAACCAGACTAGGTGGTTTTTATGGAACCATCCATAAGTGGGGTGAATTGATAAAAAAAAGGAAAGAAAAAAAAACCACATGCTGTATATATAAAATGGAGATTTATTCAGACATTAAAATTGAACTTATATCATTTGTGGGAAAATGGATGGAACTACAGACCATTATATTAAGCAAAGTAAGTAAAACTCAGAAAGGCAAGCAGTGTACATTTTCTCTCATAAGCAGAAGCTAGAGAGGAAAAAGGAAAAGTAAAGGTTGGGGGGGATTTCATGGAAATCAATAGAAGATCAGTGGAAGAAACGGTCCAGTGGGTGGGAGTCAGGGAGGAAAGGGGAAAGTGCTGGGAGGGTAATATCAGCCTAATTATATTTTTTATATTCTGTGCATGTACAAACATGTAACAACAAATCCTATCATTATGTACAACTATAATACACCAATAAAAATGTGGAAAAGAAAAAAAAAGATTCTTCTATTAGCAGTCTTCACATTGATTAGTTAAATAGTAAAGAATTCTATTGGCTTGCTATATGTTTGGGAGGCTTTGCATAAGCTAGTGAAGACAATGTTTTCATCTATGTCTATGGATATTTCCAAAGAAAAGGACATGGGTTATGCAGCCATTCCTCACATGCTCACCACAACCTGTAATATAGTAGTAAATGGCAATTTCTTCCATGATTTTAACATATTTTCAATTAAAACTTTCTCATATCTTTGTACAGTTGTCTCAAAAAACCTTTGCCTATTAACATGTCCCTATCTCAAAAGAGCAAATATCATAGAAAAGTAAGGCTTTGAAACCATTTGGAAAAGAAGTGATAGCCTTGAGGCTAGAGAATTATTTAATTTTTTATAACCTCCACTGACCATATGAATTGATAGCCACTTAAATTGGTGTTTATTATACATTTTCTGGGAAGAAAAACCTGGTTGTTTATCATATGAATTTGTTATCTCCTGTCTCAGCCTACTTTATCAAAATATATTTCATTCCCTCTTAATTAAAAATGCATTCTCAGATTAGCTTTTACTGTTTACCATTAAAAAATTTAAACAGAGTTATAACATTATATTTCAATTGAAAGAATAATTTTACACATTGGTTATTGTTGCCCTTTCATGTCAGTATAAATGAAAGTAGGAGATACTCAATAATATATTGGACTGACAGAGATTTATATTTCAACTTACTGGATAAGATGTGATAACTCAGGAAAGGTAGCACTAAAAGATTGTAATGTCATTAAAAGAGAATAAAATTATGGCGTTTGTAGGTAAATGGATGGAGTTGGAGAATATCATGCTAAGTGAAGTATGCCAATTTCAAAAAATCAAAGGACGAACGTTCTCTCTGATAAGTAAATTCTGATCCATAATGGGGGGTGGGGGGTGCATGGGAATATAGAGGAGCTTTGATTGGGAAAAGGGGAAGAGGGGTGGGGCATGGGGGTAGGAAAGATGGTGGAATGAGATGAATATCATTATTCCAGGTCATATGGTGCGAGTCTACATCATGTATAGCCAGAGAAATGAAAAGATGTGCTCCATTTGGTTATAATAAATTGAAATGTGTTCTGCTGTCATATATACCTAATTAGAGCAAATAAACAAATAAGTAAAATAAAAGATGATTATA
>NW_026000250.1:977042-986009 GCF_001458135.2 Marmota marmota marmota
TATATATATATTTCTGTTCTGGGGCATAAATTTAATTTTATTTTAGCTCTTTATGCAAAATATTTTCTTCCAGAATATACAGATTTGGCATCTTAGTTCTTTTTGCAAAAGCTGGATTTTTGGTCCAGTCTTGTTTTAAGACATAGAATAATTATTGAAGGTTATTTTGTTTTGTACAAATATGTTGTATTTTTAAATCTTTCAGTACTGTCTTTCTAGCTTGTTAAAATTTTAGAATGTTATTTCTTGTATTATTTCTTCAAATATCCCAACATGATCAATTTGCTAATGACTATTACCAATTTTATTGTCATTGTTTCCTTCATTTAAACAAAGACATCAGATACCTGTTTTATGTACTTATCAACTTATGTGAAAAGGGTAAGCATGTGCTTTACATATCTGAAAAGGGTTGTTAAAATTGTAATCTTGTATTCTGAAAGTACTTATTATAGATACCGTTACTACATCCTAAATTGGAATTTCTACATAGACAGCATCTCATTTACTTCTACAGGTATCTTTAAAGTCCAAGAAAGTGTCCTATTCGGTTGATTTTTTTTTTTGAAATGTTTGCATTCAACAATTTCTGATTCATTTCTTTCCATGTGGATAAATTTTCTCTCTTTATATTCATCAAAGTAAGGTTTCTGCTCTGTCATGTAAGGAGCTTAGAAGTTACCCATCCATATTAACAAAGAATAAAAAGCTCAACAAACTGAAAAATTCAGAGAAAAAATTCAGAGAAGTCAGATCCAATGAAAAACTGCTGTTCCCTACAAACTTGAGGGACAGACAGGCAGATACAGGTAATCACAACATAACTGTGGAAAAAAACCACTAACAAAATTCACCACAAGGATGAATGCTAAGGTAGGAAAACAGGAAATGTAATTCATGAATTGCTGAAGGTTCTATAATGGACAAATCTGAGAGTTAGAAATTTCAGGGTGAGCCGGTAATAATCATTTTCCCCTCCACACATATACTTTTGTGTTTTACCTCTAGGATTGTTACTATGTCCTCACAGTTAATATGAGAAAAAAAATATTCCCTTGTGCTTCTAGCAGGGGGAAGGTAAAGGAAATTACTTTGGAATATATAAGAACATTTTATACTTCTGAACACCACCTATTATAAGGAGAAACTTTTACAAGTGTTTAACTTGGTGAGTTTTATTAGAGCCTAGCATAATTAGGGGAAGGATAATATGTACATCGTGGATAAAAAAAATGTGACTCTAGCCCAATCTAAATATAGTAACTCACCTAAAGAGGGAGAAAAATCTAAGAAGCATTATTGAATTTCTCAGGTCAGGGTCATAGACTCACTATAAGACAGAACAAATGATGGTACTACAAAATGCTTTCTTCACAACTTGCAAATTATTGCAACACTATTAAAGGTCTATTTATCCCAGTTCCTTTACTAAATATATCATATACAGGTTCCAATAAAAATACAAGTCAAGTTCTAAAGTAAAAACATTTTGAAGAGAATAAACGAGCATTGGATCCAAAAACAGATATAGAAAATATGTTAAATAGGTTAAAATATGTTAAATAGGGTAAAAATATGTTTAATAGGTTAAAAATATTTTATTAGTAAACTAAAGAGTTTAAAGCAAAAATTGGACTACATGCAAAAACATATCTAGTGTAAGAAGAGATATGGATGCTTTTTAAAAATCAAAAAGTAATACTAGAGGTCAGAAAAACTAACATAAATAAAGAACATCTTTGTTAGGCTTAAAAGAAGACTGGACATGGTTGTGGAAACATTTTTTTTTCACTTAGGCATATGGCAATAGAACTTCCAAAATTGAAAAACAAAGAGAAAAAAAATGGGGAAAAACAGAACAAAATATGCAATAATTGTGGGAAAATGACAAAACTTTAAGAATACCAGAAGGAGAAGTAACAACAGAATATGAGATATATCTAAAGCAATAATGACTGAGAATTTACCCAAATAAGTATTAGACATAAAAGTACAGATACAGAGAGTAGAGAACACTAAGAAAGATAAATGGCAAAAAACACATGTAGGCATACCACGTTCAAACTGCAAAACATAAAAATAATGACAAATCTTAAATACAGCTTAAAAAATAAAAGGAGACACTTTTCAAGAAATCCAGAGGGAAAAATACCTCATTTATAGAGAAGCAAAAATAACCATTACTTCCAGCTTCTTAGAAATTATATAAGCAAAAATACAGAGTGAAATGTACAGTGTTGAGAGGAAAATATAAATATGTAGAGGTCTATACACTGCAAATATCTTTCAAAAATGTAACATAAATAAAGGCTTTCTCAGACAAACAAAAATTGAGGGAATATATGGCCAGTAATTCTGTTGCAGAAAAGATTTAAAAAGAAATTCTTCAGAGAAGGAAAATAATGTTAAGTTTGGAACATCAGATCTATACACAGAAAAAAAGAACTCAAGAGATGGATAGTTTAAGGTAAAATAATAACTTTTACTTTTTTATTTTTAATTGCTGTAACAAATAACACTCTTTTCAATATAACAATAGCTAATATGTATTTGATTATTTTTTTAGTCAGCTTTTGTATTGTTGTGGCCCAAATATCCAACCAGAACAATTTAGAGAAGAAAAGTATATTTGGAGCTCCTGGTTTTAGAGTTCCCAGTCCATAGATGGCCAATTCCATTGCCCTGGGCCTAAATGACATAGCACATTCTGAGAGAAAGACACAGTTTCTCAGTTTATGCAGATGTTAGGAGGAGGTATTGAAGAGGCCTCAGGAAGACACCCACTTCCAGGGCACATCCTCAGTGACCCATCTCCTTCAACTCTGTCTAACCTACCTAGATTCACCACGTAGTCAGTACATTTAAACCAGATGGACAGATTAGTTTATAACTCTCATAGTCCACTCATTTCACTGCTGAATATTTTCACATTAACAAGAGCTTGGGGGGAACACTATATAACACTATATATGAAGATGTGTGTGTGTGTGTGTGTGTGTGTGTATGTTTGTTTGAAATGCAAGGGATGGGAAGAAAAAATTAGGAATCTTAATTTTGTACTTCTAAGGATTGAACCTGGAGCCTTGTGTGTGCTAGGCAAGTATACAGCACATTGTGTCACATAACTAGCCCAGGAATATATATTTTCTAAGGTACTGAAAATGCCTGAGAAGCAGTATAGTATTACTTGAAAATGGATACAGATTAGTGGTAATTGTCTATACAAACAACAAGAAAACCACCAAAAATGTTAAAAAATATAAGTGATATGCTAAGAAAGGAGAGAAAAATGGAATCATAAAATGCACAAAGGGCATAAAATTATGCAAGACAAAGACATAACAAAAAGGAAAATAAATTAAAAAATAGTGACAAATGATTAGAGTAGAAATAGTAATAAATAATTAAAATACATCAATGATTACCTTAAATGTAGAGGCTCAAATACACCAACTTAAAATCATAGTCTGTGAAGAGTGGATACTGAAAAAAGACCCAACTTTTGTTCATTAAAAAATAAAAAAACACTTTAATTGTGAAGACATTTAGATTTAAAAAAAAAGGGATGGAGAAACACATGACAAGATAACATTAACCAAAAAATAAATGAGTGGCTGTAATGATTTCAGAGAGGAAGAGTTTGGAGAATGGAAAGTTAACATGGATAAAGAGGGGCACTGCATGACAAAGATATCAACACTACAAGAAGATATGACAATTCTTAATGTATATGCACCAAAAACCAGAATATAAAAACATATGCAGGGCTGGGGTTGTAGCTCAGTGATAGAGTGTTTGCCTAGCAAGTGTGAGGCACTGGGTTCAATTCTCAGCACCACATATAAATAAAGGTCCATTGACAACTAAAAAAAATAATAAGAATATTAAAAAAAACCATACCTGTTAATACCTAATAAAATTGTATGGTAAAATAGATGAGTTCTCTTAGCTGAATATCTCAAACCTTCCCATCAAAATGAATAATATATCCAGTAGCAGAAAATTAATAAATAGTTCAACTCAACAATACTATCTATCAGTGAACAGTATCTAATGGTCATCAATAGAGTATAGATTATATGCTTTTCTCAAGTTATGTGTAACATTTACTAAGGTAAATTCTGAGTCACAAAATGTACTTTCACAAATTAAAAAAATATATAAATCATACAGCATCTTCTCTCAGACACAATGAAATTAATCAATAAATTAATAACAGAAAAATACTTGAAAATCTGAAATACTTGGTGATTAAGCAATCCACTTCTAAATAACACATGGGTAAAAAGAGAAAGCTTATGATAAATTTTTAAAATATTTTGGACTAAATGAAAAAAATACAATTTTTCAAAATTTGTGGAATGCACAAATGTAGCGAGTACTTAGAAATGAAATTATAAAAAAAGAATGCATATGTCAGAAAAGAAGAGCTCAACCATCCAAACTTTTATTTTAAACACACACACACACACACACAAATAATATAATTCAAAGTAATCATAAGAAAGAAAGAAGAAAGAAAGAAAGAAAGAAAGAAAGAAAGAAAGAAAGAAAGAAAGAAAGAAAGAAAGACCAGGATTAAATAAAATCAAAACAGCAAAACAATATGTATAGAGAGAGAGACAAAGAAAAAGTCTGGTTCATTAAAATATAAATAAAATTGACAAATCTTCAACCTGGCTAAATAAAAAAAAAAGAAGTAAAAATTACTAATAAAAAAATGAAGGAGAGGGCACCACTACAGATACCATGGACATTAAAGGAATTATAAGGAAATATTATGAATAACTGTATTTCCACAAATTTTTAATCTACATAAAAATAGACCAATTTAAAAAAAAAATCAGCCCACATCATTAAAATCAAAAATTATTATAAGAAGAAATAGACAATTTGACTAAGCCCATATCTACTAAATTATTATCAATTTTCCAAAATAGAGAGCACAAAGTCCAAATGAGCTCACTGGTAGATTGTACCAAAATTTTCAGAAGGAAAGTATATCAGGTCTCTATAATCTCATCCAAAGGATAAAATTGGAGGGAGTAAATATCTCCTAAATTATTCTATGTGGTCAGTTTGGGCCTGCTTTATAAACAGACAAAGTTATTACTAGAAAACATAATTCCAGACCAATATCTCACATGACCACAGGTACAAATATCCTCAACAATCATTAGCAAATCAAACTCAGCAAAGTACAGAAATAAGTATAAACCACAACCATATGGAATTTCTCCCAGATACACAAGGCTGGTTAAACAATTTTTTTTAAGTTGTAGTTGGACACAATACCTTTATTTTGTTAATTATTTTTTTATATAGTGCCAGAATCAAACCCAGTGCCTCACACATGCTTTGCAAGCACTCTACCACTCAACCACAACCCCAGCCCTGGTTATGTATTTGAGAATGAATTAATGTAATTCATTGTATCTATATGCTAAAGTAGAAAAATCACATGCTTATATCAACAAGTACAGAAAAATCATTTGACAAACTTCAACATCTTTCATGACAAAAACCTGCCAATAAGCAAGGAACAGAGGAAAAGTTCACCAACTTGAAATAGAAAATTTACAAACAGGGATGGGGTTGTGGCTCAGCAGTAAAGCACTCGCCAAGCACGTGCAAGGCCCTGGGTTTGATCCTCGGCACCACATAAAAATGAATAAATAAAATAAAGGTACTGTGTCCAACTATGACTAAAATAAATAAATAAATAAATAAGTAAAATTTACAAACAAAAAAATTCTTATAGACAACAGCACCCTAAATGTTAAAAATAACTTGCTTATATGCTAAAAATCAATAACTCCATTTCAAAATTATTCTGGAACTCCTAACTTGTGCAATAATAAAAGAAGACAAAATTAAAGGAGTACAGATTGGAAAAAAAGAAATATAATTGTGATTGTTCACAGATGACATGACCATCTATGTAGAAAAATGCATAATAATGAACAAGAATGACAATAAAATAAACATTATGGAACTAATAATCAATAAAAATTTATAGAATATAAAGTTAATAGAATAAAATTGTTTTTCCAAATATCAGCAATGAACAAGTGAAATTTGAAATTCAAAACACATTGCCACTTACATTATTCCCCACAAAAATTAAACTCATAGATGTAAATGTAACAATAAATGTGCAAAACCATGTTAATATTAAAAACCCTATGAACCTTGATAGGATAATCAAAGGACTAATTATGTGGAGATATATTCCATATTCATGGAAATGAAACATCAGTTTTTTTTTCTTTATAGTGTCTCTCAATTTTGTCAATATGTTAGGATTTACCAGCATAGACTACAGGTTCAACCTAATCCCAATAAAAATCTCAGAGAATTATTTTATGGATATTGACAAACCAATCACACAGTATATACAAATATATATAAAAAAAGACCCGCGATAGCCAACACATGTTGTACTTCTGAGGACTGAACCTAGGGCTGAATACTGAAAGAGAACAAATTTGGAGAAATTACAGTACCTAACCTCAAGACTTACTTACTATATTTGAAGTAATTATGACAATATGGATTTGTGAAAGAATAGGCAGATCAGTGAAACTAGAGAAACCAGGAATGGATTCACAAAAATATGAACCTAAAGATAAAACACAAAACTATGTAATTCTTAGAAATTTACATAGAAGACAACCTAGATGATCTTGGTTTATGTTGGTGACTTTTTAGATATAGGATCAAAGGCATGATTCATGAAAGAAATGATCAGTAAGCTGGACTTCACTAAAATTAAACAACACCTTATAGAATATACTTCAAAGAAAATAACATAAAAAGCAAGCAAAAAATTTTTAAAAATTTACAAAAGGCACATCTTATGCAGTACTGTTATTTACAACACAATGTGAACTCTTAAAACTTAACATTAATAAATGGAACAAGTTGATTCAACAATGGAATGAGGGTCTGAATAGGTATTTCTTTAAGGAAAATATACAGAAGGCAAAATGAGAATATGAAAAAAATCTGATGCTTCATCATCATATTTCATTAAGGAATCACAAATTAAAACAATGAGATACACCTATTAGCAAGCCCATATCACCAGGAACTCTCTTATTCATTTGTTGGTGGAATTGCAAAATAGTACATAGAATTTCTTCAGTGGTTTTATAGTTTCTGAATAAAAGAGTTTATGTACTTACCATATGATTCAGCAGTTACACCATTCAGAATTTATACAGATGAATTGAAAACCTATGCCCACATGAGAACCTGCACAGGGATGGTTATAGCATCTTTATCCACAATTGGCAGCACTTCAAAGTGAGTAAGATGTCTTAGAGAGTATTGGATAAATAAACTGTGATGCATCCAGACAATGGAATAATATTTGGCAGTAAAAAGAGTGAATTGCCAGTTCATAAAAAGTTATGGAGAAAATATAAATGCATATTATTAAGCAAAAGAAACCAACATGACTCCAAGAATATGACATTCTGTAAAAGGTAAACAATTGATGCAGTAATAAATAACTAATTTCAAAGAGTGTAGGAGAAGTATAAATAAAATGATCACAGAGAGTTTTTAGGCCAGTGTAACTATTTTGTGCAACACTCAGTTGTGGGCAAATCACTAAACCTTTGTCGTAACTAACAGAATGTACAAGTCTGAGATTGAAATAATGTACATTATGGTGTTTGGTTCAGAATTACTTAAAGAGATTCATCAAATATAACAATTGCACCACTTTCGTACTGGATTTTGTTAATGAGGGAAGCTGTTTTTATGTGGGGAAAATGAGTATATAAACCGATCTGAACTTGTTCTAATTTTTTTTTATGGAGTAAAACATTCTTGAGAAAATTATAAAGCCAAAAGTGAAAATATTACTTTCTTGATTTAAAAAAAGTGAATTTAGAATTATTACACTTATCAGGAGGTGGTATCTTTACATCAAAAATACTGGTGTGTGTAATGTGATTCAAACTATGATATTCAGCTAACCAGGACATCATTTATCCACAAATTTGTAGAATCATTATCTTTTCTCTAAGACATAGTCCATATAAATTGGAGATTGGTGTTTGCTTCAGCAGCACATATACTAAAATTTGAACCATATAGAGAAGATTGACATGGCCCCTGTGCAAGGATGACATGCAAATTTGTGAAGCATTACATATTTTTCTGAACAACTTCTCAGAAGATGATATATAATCAATCAAAAACTATATGAAAAAATGTTCAGTATCTCTAGCAATTAGAAAAATGCAATTCAAAACTACTCTAAGATTTTATTCACTCCAGTCAGAATGGCAGCTATTAAGAATACAAACAGCAGCAATAAGTGTTGGCAAGGATGTGGGGAAAAAGGTACACTCATACATTGCAAATTGGTGCAGCCAATATGGAGACCAGTATGGAGATTCCTCAGACAACTGGGAAAGGATATTGGATTTTATCAACAATATCCGTTTTTAAGATTTGTGTTGTAACATATATCTGTACTTCTGTTTTTATGGTTGGATGATACCAAATTCTTTTATATATTTTATATATTCTTTTTATATACAATATACAACAATTGTTCCTGAATCTATTAGTCATTTGTGTTTTAATTCTGTTGATGTGCTTATCATATTATTGATATGCATATGTTGAACAATAGTTCATCCCTAAGATAAATACCACTTGATCATACTGACAAAGGTTTATAATATGCTATGGTATTCAGTGTGCTACTACCTTTTTATTTTATTTTATTTTAGTTGTAGATAGACACAACACCTTTATTTGTTTATTTTATATTTTTTTAGCAATACTTGCAATTTTATTGTAGTATATTTTTATAATTGTTCTATTTTATTATTAGTTATTATTTCTAATTTCTTTTTTTTTCCATTTTCTTTTTTTTAATTTTTTTAATTTTTTTTTAAATTGGTTGTTCAAAACATTACAAAGATCATGACATATCATCTTCCA
>NW_026000250.1:986824-990131 GCF_001458135.2 Marmota marmota marmota
TATATATATATATATATATATATATATATTACTAATATTACTATTTGGCCATAAAATTGAATAAAATATGTCATTTGAAACAAGATGTAGGGGAATGAATAACATTATATTAGGTGAAATAAGTTGCACACAGAAAGGTGAATACTGTATCATCTCATTCTTATTTGTACTCTAAAATATTTCATTGCACAGAAGTTGAGAGTAAAATGGTCATTATTAGAGGTTGAGGCCACTAGTGTGGAGAAAACACTACCACAATTTCCTGATTGCTATAGATAAATAATGAGCTTTTTTCTTTTTAAATTTAGATAATACCTACATCAATTATATCCCCATACGAAAGTGTACCATTCATTGGGTTTAACTAAATGCACAACTTGTAATCACCCTGTAAATAAATAAAAAACAGTAGTAGTCATTTCTTATTCTACTTCAATCATTCTGTCAAGTACTAATATTCTAGACATTTCATATAAATACAAGCTTCCAAAATTCAGTCTTCTATATCAGTTTATTTCTCTTAACATAACATTTTAAAGATTTGTGTTGTAACATATATCTGTACTTCTGTTTTTATGATTGGATGATATCTCATTGTGTGAACATACCATATTCTTTTTATAAACCATAGTTTGTGTTATTTTTACTATTTTGCTATTATGAGTAAAGCTTAGTTTGAATATTTGTTTATGTAATTTTGCATTATCTTATGTTTTCTATTTGGTAGCATATACCTAGAAACATTGTTGTGCCATATAATAACATTATGTTTAATGTTTTAAAGACTTACCATGTGTTTTCAATTATATTCTTTTTTATTTACATTTACAACAGCAATATGTGTATATGTATATAAATATGTGTATATATGTATATATATATCACTTTTTCTCATCCTATTTGACTGATTATATGTCTTTTTATTATAAACATCAAAATATTTTGAAGGGGGATCTTATTGTGGTTTAATTAGATTTTTCTAATGTCTAAAAATGCTGAGCACAATTTTTGTTATAACTTAATAAGTCTTTTGTGTATATTTTTTTGAGAGAGAGAGAGAGAGAGAGAGAGAGAGAGAGAAAGAGAGAGAGAATTTTTTAATATTTATTTTTTGGTTTTCGGCTGACACAACATCTTTGTATGTGGTGCTGAAGATCGAACCCGGGCCGCATGCATGCCAGGCGAGCGTGCTACCTCTTGAGCCACATCCCCAGCCCAAAGGTTTTTGTTTTGTTTTTGTGGTGCTGGGGATTGAACCCAGGGCCTTGTGCATGCTAGGCAAGCACTCTACCAACTGAGCTATATCCCCAGCCCTTGTATATATTTTTTGAAGTACTATCTATTCAGATATTTCCTCATCTTAAAATATATTATTTTCTTGTTTTGCTATGCAACTTAAGTTTTTGCATGTGGATATCCAATTATTTCAGTGAAATTTATTTTAAAGGTTATTCTTTACCTCTAGAATTGTTTTAGAACTTGTTGTATTCAGCCTTGATCTCTATGACCCAAAATACCTTGCAAGAACAACTTAGAGAAGGAAGGGTTTATTTGGCTCCCACTTTCAGTGGTTCAGTCCATGATTGGCCATCAACCCTCAAATCACATCCCCAGGGTTCTAAATCCTTCAGATACATATTACCTAGCTATAGTTCCTATACAATTAATCCAATGGATCAATACACTGATTGGGTTATAGCTCCCATAATCTAAACATTCCATATCTGAACATTTTTGCCTTGCTTTACTCAGGGCATTTTAGGGGATATCTCATATCTAACAATACAAGAACATTTGTCAAACATCAATTGATCATAAATGTATGGATTTATTTCTGGACTCACAATTCTATTTCTTGATAATGTCTACCTTTATTCTGGTACCACACTATTTTAATTACCATAACATTGTGGTTAAGAAATCAGGAAGAGTTCAGTCTTTCATATTTGTTCTTCTTTTTCAAAATTGTTATGTATTCTATGTCCATCACATTTTAATGAGAATTTGGTTATTAGCTTGTAAATTTTTACAAAGGAGTGAGCATGGATTCTGATTTCAAAAGAAGGAATAAGAGGCCTCACAATATAAGTCAGAGTTGAAATACCTTCAGGTAACCTACGAGAAGGCAATGAAGCTGGAAGTGTGAAACTGAAGCTGCAATAGAGACCCCAAGAAGTTAGAGATGCCAAGAATATGAAATGTCTGCCAAGAAAAAAAATTAGGTAGTGAGAACAGGCAACACAAGGAAGGGGCCAGGTGAACTTCAACCAGAACCCATAGGTGTTGGGCTCCTTAAACACTTTGGTGATCACATCTTGCACACTGTGTCCCAGATAACAAAATTTAGATTTTGGTCTTGCTTTGGCTCCATTCCTTCTTCCTATGGTCCTATCTCTCCCTTTCATAATGGAAATGTTTACTCTGTACCATTAACTATAAGAATTGTGTGATTTACCTTTTAGTTTTTATAGGAGGCTACAACTAAGAGTTTCCCTTGAGTTTTTGTGCAGATTTTGCAATTGGGGTTTGAGCAATGCATAAACTATTGACCAAGAGGACTCTGAGATTGACTGAATATATTTTTCATTGAAAGATGGGCATGGATTTTTTGGGGGGGTGGTTAAAGACAGTATATTATGATTTGTATCTGGCATCTCCCACATGTTCTTCTGTTTAGAGGTGAGGTTTTAGAGAAAGGATCAGATCATGAGGGCTCTGACCACTTTAGTGGATTAATATGATGATCCTGAATTGACTACTGGAAAGGGGGACACAGTTGTAGGAAGGAAGTGACTAGAATTGTGCCCTGAAAAAGGCTGAGCTTCTATCCAGCAATCTCTCTTTCTCTCTGTCCTGGCTAACATGAGTGCCGCAGTCTGGCTGGGCACAATTCACGAGCCACTTATCAAGCAGAAACGAACTTTATTTTTAGAACACACACGCCACACCACACGAGCTCTTCAGGAATTCCCTCAGAGCCCAACTGCCACCACTGGCTTCCCACAAGCCTCTCAACCCCCCACTCCTCCTGCTCTTGAGGCCAATTGGCTGGGTCATGTGGGCGGAGCCAAAAGAGTCCCCCAATGAGCAGCTCCATGGTCTGAAAGGGCGGGGAAACAGCCCAATGAGCATCACGGCAGAGGAGCCAATCAGCTGGCAGCTGGAAGTTTGCTGGGGCTGCTGTGAGCCAATCATCAGCTGGAAATTTGCTGGGGCCCCTTCGGCTGTGGCTCTCAACATCTCCCTCTCTCTGTTTAAACAACAAGCATGTGGCTTAGGGACTGTGCCTGCCTTAGGTTGTCCAATA